>NW_022985371.1:189829-240886 GCF_010093625.1 Macroventuria anomochaeta
GTAGTCATGCTGCTGCCGCGCCTTGCTCCCCATCCCCTCCGGCAAAATACAACAGCCGCAGCCGCCCAATCAGAGCGCCACAAAAGTTTGAGTGAGAAACTTGTTCATATAGGTCTATAGACTACTCGGCCAGAAAATCTCATGATAATAACCATTGTGTGTGGCTCTACAGCCTCAATTTTGGATTGACGATTTTGGTGTTTCAGTGCATTGCGCAAATCCGCGCATTGCGCGCACAGACACGGTATGGGCGGTCTCTGATCCAGGTTTCTTGAATACACACAAGAAACACAATCAATCGAGATCATATTTCAATAATATTGTCAGGAACCTCTCTGGGCTCTTGCCTGAACAGGTGGGATATAGATTCAAGACTGAGAGGTACAGCCACATCGATAACGACCCTTCGATGAAGTGATTATGTTTTGACGCTTCAATGAGAGTGATGCAGAGAACAGATGGATGCAGGCAAGGAAGTGGGGCAGCCCACTAAATCGATTGACCAATGAGAGCACAAGAAAAACGTGTTCACACACGCCGCCACCTGGGGAGAAGCTTTCGACGCGTCGAACAACAGCATTTGTTCTGTTGCGAGCATTGTTCACCGGTCCGCTAATTCCTCGACTTGGGCAAGATGTTCGCTGATGACTTTCACATGAAGGGCGAACGTTACGCCTACGGTGACTTCATGTCGAACACTCCTCATTCAGACAAATCAATGCGTCCCCAGGAGAGGAAATTTGCTATTCTGGTATCTGGACAATAAACGCTACACAAAGCCAGCACACGGCGAGGCTTCCGACGGGCAAGTCTTCACTCCTGCTTGAACAGATTATAGTCCTGTGTAACGGCTGCCGAAGTCCGGAAGTTTTCTCGTCACAGAGGTTCGTGAATAACGTAATGAACGAAAATTTGGACCTCTTGTGTAGGAGGTGCCTATAGGCAAACATGGCCATCATTGGACAAAGCGATCTTCCGTCGGGGAAGTCCGCGTTGTAGCGAGTACCCACAACGACATGACTCGACGCATGGACCCTAATGAAAACCCCGGAATCGACAATGCCGCCATCGAAGAAATCGAACGTTGAGTGTGGGTTTCTCAGCGAGGCTGTTGTGCGACTACGTTTGTCATCCCAAGCCTGGCATATGCGTTGATCAGAATCCTGTCAAATACGTTCGTCGAGCGGCACTGGAAGCTGTAACCCTCATCATCAAGCTAGCCTTTTCAATACCACGATGTCGCTTTCAATGCCGCCTCCAACAGATCAAATCGTGTCTGAACCCCCCGCTCCTACCGCAATCGATACTAAGTCTAACACTGAATCGAACTACCCACGCAACAATGAACTGGAGTCTCTGCAGTATAATAGGAATGACGAGGATTCTGAGTACCCCGAAGGAGGTGCCACGGCCTGGTTGGTCGTGCTTGGTGCATGGTGTGCTATGATACCATCTATGGGTCTGCTCAACACCGTTGGCGTTCTCCAGGCATGGGTCTCTGAGCATCAATTGCATGGCTACTCGGAGTCAAACATTGGTTGGATCTTCAGTGCATACGCATTCTTCTTGTATATTGGTGGTGCACAAGTTGGTGAGTACATACCGATACATGCTAGCTGCTTCAAGACATTGCTAACGTGCAGTTCTTTAGGACCAATCTTCGATGCCCATGATATCAGATATCTCATTGTGCCTGGCAGCATTGGTATTGTTGCAGCTATAATGTGCATGAGTGTCTCCACAGGTATGTGTCCGGCACAATGCAGTGACATAGTTTTTTCACTCATGAAGTCCTCTAGAATACTACCAACTACTGCTGTCCTTCGGAGTGCTTGGTGGATCCTCAGCCTGCCTCTTGTTCACACCTGCAGTGTCCGTCGTTGGCCACTGGTTCTGCAAGCGTCGAGCTCTCGCCATCGGCATCGCTTGTACAGCTGGAGGACTTGGTGGTGTTATCTTTCCACTCCTGATTCTCTACCTTGCCCCAATCATCGGTTTCCCGTGGACTATGCGCATCGTCGGTTTTGTATGCCTCGTCATGTGCATCATTGCCTGCCTACTACTCAAGAAGCGACTTCCCCACAACAAGCATGCCGGTGCATCCATCGATCTCAAAGCACTTAAGGATGCCAAGTACGCGCTCACTACACTGGCTGTGTTTCTCGTCGAATTTGCCGTCTTCGTCCCATATTCCTTCATTTCGCTGTACGCCATCTACGCAGGAGTCGAACAGCAGAAGGCCTACCTCATCAGCGCTCTTCTCAATGTTGGCGCCATCCCCGGACGTGCGCTTCCTGGCTACGTTGCCGATCGCTTTGGTGTTTTCAATACCATGCTTGCAACATCTTTGACATGTGCCACACTTATCTTCGCTTTGTGGCTTACAGCTGCACGGAGCGAGGCAGCTATCACAGCTTTTGCCATTGTGTTCGGCTTTTGGTCTGGTACTGCAATCAGCTTGACGCCTGTCTGCGTTGGTGCAGTCTGCAAAATCGAGGATTACGGAAAGAGGAACGGCACTACATTCTCGATTGCGAGCTTTGCAGCGCTGATTGGCATTCCCGCCGCCGGTGCCGTTCTGGAAGCAAGCGGAGGAGTTTATACAGGGCTGATTATCTTCGCTGGTGGTCTCTACCTCGCTGCTTTCGCCGTGTTTCTGGTGGCAAGAATCGTGGGCTGGGGTCGGGACTGGAAGACAATGTGCTAAAGATTTTGAATCGTGACTGCAATTCGATTGTAACAACGACGACCGAGTCTTTCAGGAACAACCGAATTTCAATGAGATAAGCTTAAGACCCCAGATACTTGAAACCCTTCAAAATTACGATGTCGCACCAGCTAGCTTACGATCATATCTAATCACACTCTGACACAACACCTCAGCACCCAACGCACAATCCTCATCGCTGGTCCATTCCTCCGGATGGTGACTGACACCATTCTTGCTCGGAACAAATATCATCGTTGTCGGGCAATGTCTACTGGTGTAGACGCTGTCGTGGCCAGCACCACTCGTCATATCTCGATGCAATGAGCTGTTGCCCAATACTGCATCTGCAGACTGCCTTACAATATCGATACAGTCCTTGTGGAACTTGACAGCTGGTGAGTTGCTGTCTGTGCGCCAAATAACGGATAGTGGTACCGGCTCTTCACCGGCAAGAGCGGTAAAGTCTTTCTTGAGCTGCGCTTCCATGGCTTCGACAGTCGAATTGTCAGGAGCGCGGATATCGAGGCTGAAGCTGACCTTATTAGCGATCGTGTTGGTGCTGCCTGGCTCCAGCGTGAGGATGCCAGTGGAGGCAAGAGCTGACAGCTCATGGCCCTTCTTGTTCGAGTGTGCGATCATGCGTGCGGCACCCAGCAGGGCATCTGCTCGAGCACCGTAGGGTGTAGTGCCCGTGTGCGCCGCTCTCCCTTCGACCTCGATTGTGTACCACTTGTATGCCTGAACACCATTCACGACTCCAATTTTCTGCTTTTCCATCTCGAGTATCGGTCCTTGTTCGATGTGCAGTTCGAAATGAGCACTCATCGGGGTTGCGCGGTAGCTCGCCGGTGTCTCGCCAAGGTAGCCCTGTCTCTTCAGCTCCGACAGCAGAGTCGCGCGGGTACCTCCGACCTCTTTCAGACCATGCGCCGCCTCTAGTGATATTGCTTCAGCCCACACACCGGAAGATACCATAGTCATAGGGAAGCGAGCACCCTCTTCGCTGCAAGAAGTCAGTTTCCTCTTGAAAGCGGAGCGGTTGCAACACGTACTTCGTCCAGTTGACCACTCCAATAGGATACTCGGTCTCAACATTGGCGTCTTGCAGCACTTTCAACGTCTCAACACCAGCTAGAATGCCCAGAATTCCATCGTAGCGGCCACCGGTGGGTTGTGTGTCGAGGTGAGAACCAACAAAGATGGGTGCGACATCCTGCCTACGCCCCGGACGCACTGCAAAAATGTTTCCCATCTTGTCGATAGTGATCTCGCAACCAAGTGACTTCGTTGTGTCGACGAACCAGTCACGCACTTTCTTGTCTGAGTCTGAAAGAGCAAGGCGCTTCATGCCTGTCTCGGTTGCTGCTCTAGTACAAGGGTCAGTACGTGTAAAACCCTCTGTTGCAGCTAATATGTGTACTTACTGTCCCCATCGATGACCTGTACCAAAACTACAGGTGTGATGAAGTGTTTCCATCATTCTGCGCTGGTCGACTTTCAGTGTCTGGAAGTCAGACTCCTTCATATCGACACTTCGAATCTGCCATATGGGCGTGGTAGAGAATGCTCTTGAGCAGCCACCGCGAGCAGCACGAGACGTCCGAGTCGTGAGACGATGCAACAGTCTTTGCGAAAGATACATGTTGTGTGGTTGTTGAGGGCCGATGCAATCGCTGACGAAGAAGGCGATGGCGGCACAGTGGCTGGATTTTGGATTTGATGAAAGACAGAGGACTTTCAAGGTCTTGCCGACAATTTCTCCATATCCACTCTCCGGACCATAGAATTTGTGGTTTCTCGACTTTACGTACTACTTGTGGCCCACGGAGTGTTCTACGCTACGTGTTCTGGAAGTCGCTGACTTTGCCGACGGGGAACTTTTAGGTGCGCCTCTGGACCCTTGCGCCGGACGACTTTAAAGTCAAACGCCAATGCACCTTCCCATGCCTCAAGCAACGCAAGTTTTTATCATGGCTCAATCGCGCAGGCCTATTTTCTTCAACAACAAGACTGGACCAGTCCAAGTCGACTCCGATCTCTCCGTCGTACACCAATTCCACCAACAGCTTCCCAACTATTCGCGAACACCGCTCATTTCTCTGGACGAGGTCGCAAAGAAGCTCAAAGTCAAATCTGTCTTCGTCAAAGATGAGAGCAGCCGACTTGGTCTCCCGGCCTTCAAGATCCTTGGTGCATCATGGGGATCGTGTCGCGCCATCATAGCCAAGACTGGCATTCCTACCGACTCACCTCTCGAGAAGATCGCGCAAGCTGCACAGAAGGAAAGCATTGTGCTCTTCACTGCCAGCGCAGGCAATCATGGACGAGCCCTTGCTGCCATGGCCAGGATCCTGGGGATCCAAGCTCGTATCTATGTACCCCGCACAGTCAATGATGAAGCCATTCGCCTCATCTCTTCAGAAGGTGCGAAGGTTACTGTCTCGAAGAAAGACTATGATGGTGCCATGGGTGAGGCTTGGGACGAGGCGAGTACCACTCAAGGCGGACTTTTTGTTCAGGACACCGCTTTCGAGGGATACGAGGACATTCCGAAATGGATCGTCGAAGGCTACTCCACTCTCTTGTCCGAGATTGAAGAGCAGCTAGAGGAAGAGGGCCTGAAAGCAGATCTTGTAGTCACTCCGGTCGGAGTAGGTTCTTTGGCACACGCTGTTGTGCGTCATTGCAAGTCGAAAGATCGCAACTGCGCTGTCATGTCAGTGGAGCCTGACACCGCAGCGTGTCTGTACAAAAGCTTAGCGGCCGGCAAGTCGACACCAGTACTTACCACAAAAACCACAATGGAGGGTATGAACTGTGGCACACTCTCATCGACTGTGTTCGAGGACCTGCAGCAAGGTATCGACGCAAGTGCAACTGTTTCAGACTTCGAGTCACACCAAGCCATTCAGTATCTAGCAGAGAGAACTGTCAACAGCGGCCCCTGTGGTGGTGCATCCCTTGCTGCATTATGGCGTCTTGCAGACACCCCCTCACGTCCTGTGTGGCTTGCTGAGGACGCTGTAGTGGTCATTTTCAGCACCGAGGGTCTGCGTGACTACGAGAAACCTCTAGACGTATCCAGCGACGATCCTGTTCAGCTTACTCAGATATTGACGACGATCAACTCCTCAAATCCTGATCTATCTGAAGCCGCTGGAGCTGGAGAGACCGCGATCGCGAACTACGTCAATGCGTGGCTGCAGCACCGGGGTATGGAGGCGCATTGGGTCGAAGCCCAATCTGGGCGACCGTCTGTCGTGGGCGTTCTCCGTGGAACCGGAGGTGGGAAGAATTTGATGATCAACGGCCACATCGATACCGTCAGCCTTTCTACGTACACTTCAGGGGACCCGTTGAGCGGAGAGTTGAGAGATGACCGCATCTACGGCCGAGGTTGCTTGGACATGAAGGCTGGTGTTGCTGCAGGGATGGCAGCTATGGTGAGGATAGCAAACTCAGGCACCCGGCCAAGCGGCAATGTCATCCTTGCGGCCGTTGCGGACGAGGAGAATCTTTCAAAGGGTACCGAAGCTGTCCTGGAGGCTGGATGGAAGGCAGACGCAGCGCTTGTCACTGAGCCAACTCTACAAGACATCGTGACGAGTCATAAGGGTTTCGTCTGGTTCGAGATTGACGTACTGGGAGTTGCGGCGCACGGCTCCCTGCCAGAGGAGGGTGTAGATGCCATTCTCCTCGCTGGATATCTGCAGACTGCCCTGCTCGACTACGCCAAGAAGATGCCTTCAGATCCTCGTTTAGGGCAAGCCTCACTACACGGTGGGCGCATCGTTGGTGGCGAAGAGCCCTCCAGTTACCCAGCCATGTGCACTCTTACAGTCGAATTCCGCACAGTACCATCACAGTCGCCAGAGTCCATCATGGCGGATCTCGAAGACTTACTGAGCAAGCTTGCAAACAAAATCCCGAACTTTAAATACAGCAGCCCGCGCATCACTTTTTCACGCCCTCCATCCGGTCTGGCGGATGATAACTCATTCGTACAGTCGTTCATCGCGTCTGCGGCGAAGACGCTTGGCAACGCGCCATCGCCCACAGGCAGAGCGTTTTGGTGCGATGCTGGATTATTAAACCAAGCTGGTATACCTTCTATTGTTTATGGACCGAAGGGAGAGGGACTTCATGCTAAGGAAGAGTGGGTAAGTGCTTCGAGCATTCGCGAAGTGACCAACGTGCTGGAGACAACGATCCGGGATTTCTGCGCATGAGTCCGCTGTGCGTGTTAAAGCAAGGCAATAAATAAAATTTCTACATGAAATACAAGCAATTTAAGCGACCATCACTAAGCAAGCGCCTACAGATTCGATGTAACACCAGGCTTGATAACTTCCAGCTTATTCGACAGCTCCGCCCAGACTCGGTTCTGCGTCTTGTATCCCACTGCACTCGTCACAAGGGGAGCTACAGGAGCGACTTCACAATTAGACATGTATTGCCCATGGCTCTCCGCACCTTGACTCGCAGCATGGACAAGTGTCCGACTACCTTCCTCCGTGGTACGTGCGAAAATGGGCTGGATGAGTGTTTGTGCGAGTTTTACTGCAAACCCGGAGTTTCTAGCAATTGCACTATATGACTTTAGCAAAGTTCGTACTTGATATTGTGGGATGTTGCACTTACGACTTGCAGTATCCAGGATTGACACAGTTAATGGTGATCGGAATTTGAGAAGCAGACTTCTGATCTGCCATAGCTCGGATTACGAGGACTTCCATCATTTTCGAAACGAAGTAACGCTCCTGCATGTCGTTTGTCGGCTCGTTCAACTTGGCGAAGATCTGACCCTCAGGGACGTCCTTCTCTTTGAATTGCGTGGCAAAATGCACCTCTGACGCAGTGATTGTGAGGTTCGGCCTTGTGTTGAACTTGACTGATGTAGCCTTCAGCTTCGGCAACAATGCGAATGCAAGCAAGAATGTGCTCACAACGTTGACGGTGATGGTGGACTCGTCCTTCTCGAAGATCTCGAATTTGCCAGCCGAGATGCCTGCATTGAGCAGCGCAATGTCGAGCCTTTCAAGTTCCTTCTCCGCGCGTGTGACGAAATCGAGGACAGATTGGTAGGATGACATGTCCAGTTGCCAGACTTCAACGACATTCTTGACGCCCGTTGTCTTCTCGATGTCTCTCTTTGCTTCTTCTCCCTTGTTGATTGATCGAACAGCCAAGATTACTTTGGCAGCACTCAGACGTGTGAAGTGACGTGCAGCCTCCAATCCAAGACCGATATTGGAGCCGGTCACAATGACTGTTTTTCCGGCATACGAGTCGGTAGGCTTGGGGACTGAAGTGAAAAGCTGTGAGAACAGGATGCCGATGATAGAAGAAGGCATTATGCGAAGTTTGTTGGGAGTTGTGTATTGAAATTGGCTCTTGTAGCGAGATGTGTGCAGGAAGGTGTATGCAGTTGTTTTGGAGGATGGCTCTCAGCATCTAAATAGCTCTTGTTCTTTATACTCAACGTTCGAGCCGCTACTTTCAACGATAGAGAGACCGTATATGGAGTTCGACTCGTCTGTGCACGCTGTTAAAGATTAACGCCGAAGCATTCTTGTATGCGCAAGCTACGCAGCACTGATTTTGGACCAGGTGCACAAATCTTGAAGACGCATCACAGATCCGGACGAGCTTGAACGGCGTTTCAGTCGAATTGCACTCATTTCCCAGAGCACCAACCAGCACATAACGGGTCTTGAGTCCGCTGGCCGGCGGGTAATGGAATCGTCACGGACGGCGCCCATATCGGGCCGTCTACGGAATGGTCTCGTACACGTGGCAGCTCGCTCCGCATGTTTCGGCCGCTTTACGAAAAACACCAAACTTATACGCAAACCCTACATGGCAGACTCACGCATAGGGGACCAGACATGTATAGAGCCTCAATACGGCATTGGTGACAATCGCCACGCCATCGATGTATTACCGACTACAGTAAGCGATAACATCGTCTACATATTCTGGAATCCCCTCACAGCCATTGGATGCTTCATTTCACAAAGAATCCTCACGTATATTGCCAACATCAACTCCAGGATACACACCGCCACGGAACTTAGCCATATGTTCTCGCATCTTCTGAATCTGCCCGGGCGTCCAAGAGTTGCGACACTCGACATGAGTTTGCATGAGTGTTGCCGAAATCAATTTCATACGTACGGACGAAATCTAAGCCGGTTTGATTGAGGCAGGAATTGCTGTTGTTATGGTATCAATCGGTCCGTACAAGGCCTGGCTATACCTATAGCAAACTACCCTAGTCTAGTGTGTTATGAGTCAGGTATGTAGCCGTCTTCCCTTAGCTAGACAGCAACTCATCGCAGTATTCATCTTATTATACCATCGGCCCACGCTGCCACATCTGTTAAGACGTCAGTGCCACGATATTGTGCATAGAGATAAACAACTCCAAGGCGTACCTTACTACCTCGCATCCTCCCAGGCCAAGCGGCTGGTCTTCGATCGGAGTATCCGCAACCTATAACATTCGCTAGACAATCTGACACCTATACGGCAATAGACTTAAATAGTTGTAGCTTTGCTTACAACCGTTGGCGAAGGTATGGTACAGGCCGAACCACTAGGAAAACCACATCAGTACATGTTGCATCTGAGTCGCAGACGAGAAAGGTGTAGCGTTCTGCTCACATGTCCCACCTCATGCACGAGTGTGATGCCTTCCTTGAACACAGGATGGCTACCTCCAAGGAATACTGTACCGTTCTGGAAGACACCGTGGTAGGCTGCGCGGCCTTGTAGCTCATTGGGTACAGTAGCCCACGCTTGAGTCGTAGTATTGAGTCCTGTTCGCCAGCGGTCCGTTGCAGTGTTTGCCAGCGGTCCGCTGCACTGATTGTCCAGCTCATTCGGTTAGTTCAGTTTGGTTCCCCATCCCTTCACTGCTATTCCCTTTTAGTATAAAGTCCCGATCGATCCTCGTCATAGCTCACAGATAGACCAACCATCTCAACCCTTCCACAAGTCCTCTATGTCCTGAGATCAGTCTGATCATACCAAGTTGTACGATTTGCTTACCCCACGGTGTACATGTTCAGCGTGGCGTTGCCTCCCTTGCGAAGCGCCAGCGACACCTCGTTCTCAACGAGTGTCGCAACTTTGAGGTTATAGTACCTTTGTAACCACGTGGCTTAAGTCACATGGTATCCTATTGTAGGAAGTGGATTCGAATCTGTGAGATCTGGATTGACAGATTTTGAACTTGAAGGGTGTGACGGAGATTGAAACTTCGTGCCTTACCATGGCTGAGGTATAAATTTTTGATTTGCTTCAAGACATTATGGTTTACTTCCGTTATATTCAAATTGCAGTGCCGTACGCTTCGCCCGGTGGATCAGCCTCCCATCTCTCATTTCCGGTGTCTCGTCTCGTTACTGAGGCAGTCAGTGAAGCACCTCACCTGGGCTTTCAACGTGATGAGACGCTAAGTCGTCCTCAATCAAGACTTTAGCTTGACAGTGCTGCTGCAGCCCTCATTCACTGTCGTGAGACCCACTTCGTAGAAGAAACTATAAGGAGCTGTGTTGACAAGGTACATCGACCCTCCATATCTCCACATCTTTGTGATTGAGTCGCCAGGGCGATTACAGATAAGACCATTCGGCGTTGTCAATACATCGCGCTTGCACGTCAGATAGACATTAGGTGCTCCCCAGGCAGTACGAGCGATCACAGCAGACGTTGGACCAAACATGAGTCTGCCAGGAGTTGACGTGCCTGCTAAGTCCGCAGAGAGCCTTTGAGTCGTATCCCACGCAAAGACCAGGTTGTTGGCGGAGTCAATCGCGAACTTCGTACTGATGTCGGTGCCCGTTGTAAATATTACTCCCATGCTACAACCATAGATAGGGTTGGTGTTGCTGTAGATGAAGTAGTCTCCCATCATCGCTGTCCATCCGGAATATGCCCCGTTGTCTTTCCTAGTGAATCCTATCGAGAAGGTCGGGGTGCAAGTCTGTGTGCTCGAGGTTGCGGAAGACGTGCTCGATACGGCGCTCGAGCTCGAGCTCGAGCTGGTCGTGGAGGAAGATGGGCGGACTATCGTGGACGAGTACTCGTAGAAGAGAGCGTAATTGCAGATGAAATAGTGTTAGAAGACGAAGATGCGCTCATAGATGCAGACGTTCGTGGCGGTGTTGCAGACGACGTCGAGGACGAATCCGGTAGTGAAAGCGTGGACGACGACACCGTAGATGGGGTGGTGCTAGGCACCACTGAGAGAAACTGCGCAGCTTTGTTCAGGCGTCCAGTCCAGACGTACCTAACAGCGGAACCTTCATTGAGTGTGCTCTTCAGGTATCATGCTCTCCACACCCAGGAGACATCCAAGCAGCCAGGACTAGCGTCGCATGCATCCATACATGATTGGAAGGTCGTTGAGTCCAAGGACTGGAGATCATCCCCGGCATGGTCAATACCGCATCAACAGTGTACGTACCGCCATTCTTGGCAACGTAGGATCTGTCATTGTCTTTCGAATTGAGACATGTAAGCTCTTCGGTCTTCGTTGATTCGGTATTTGTATTGGGATTGGGCAGTCCACACATAATCGGCATCAGCAAGAGCGGAGGTAGTCTGCTTGAGATAGCAGGCTCCGTTGACATAGCTATCGGCAATGAGCTTTCCAGACTTTCATCACGATCAAGTGAAGACTTACGCTACATCGATGCACTGCGTGTTGGTGGCACATGCTTCGATACAGTCTTCGAAGGATGCTGTCCTTGTAGACATCAAATCGCCTCCACCGTATTCTTGTCCGCAGATGATTTTGAACTGGCCCCTTAAGCTTGGTAGGCCTTGCCGTTGTCTGCTTTGTTGAGGCAGCTCAAACTAGGTTTTGCGTTTTGCTTCTTAGCGCCCACACGTTAGCATTGGTTACCGCATTGGTGAGCTGGCTCTGAAGATAGCAGATATTGCTTGTGTACGAGAGGGTAACACATGAAGACTCGCCGTCGCAAGCGGCGATGCAGCCTCTGAGCTTTGCTGCTTGGAAGGAGCGCAGGTTGCCCCCAGGTAGTCAGGCCCGCAAGTCACGTCGTATGTGGATCCAGATGCGTAAGTGAATGTTGCGCCTTGGTCTTTTCCTGAGCAAGTAGGTTCGAAATCCCGTATGGACAAATTTCGGGGTATAGAAGCACCATTGACCAGAGTGTTGATGACCAGGGCGGAGGTCAGGAAGAGTTTGGAGACGATTATATCAAGCCGTATGAGAATTGAGTAACACTGAAAGAGAGGACGGAACCAGATGTTCCCAGATAGGTGGAATGCGACACCGCTATAAAGGACGTTCGTGGTGCAAGGTCCATGTAGAAGAGACCGCACAAGGCTGCAAGGCTCTATATGATGGAGGAGGCTGCGGATATCATCGATGGCATGCCGCAACCTTCAGGCCTACCGAAGTTCAGCTGGAAAACTATCTTCGGTGCGCGCGACAGTCAGCCACCCGCAATTGAAGGTGTCAAATTTAGAGCCAAGTCTCGCCTCACGAGAAGGTACAACCAGGCAAAGTGCATGGACAGTGCTGTTGGAGCAGATCTAGAAGCAGTCGCCGTGCGCAGGGACTATGCGAGTCAGTGACCGTAATCGTTAAGGAAGATGCGAGCGTGCAGGCGCAGACCGGGCGCAATCTTGGATTCACAGGTTATCCCGACAAGATATAAACCTAGGAAGATTTCCGGAAGCCTGAGTGCACAAGGCCGCACAAGTGCTCAGCCCGATGGAAGGGCGTGGTATCCGTAAGAGGCAGGGTGTTTGGTGACGGGTGGGGCTCGACGAGGCTGCTTTAGCGCCAGGGACTGGTTGGCGCTATCCCCGTGGCTGATCAACTACATCTCGTATGCTCATTACAAAAGCTTGTTTACATGTCAGGCGGTTAGACGAGGCTGTCGAGTAGCCTGTCGTACAGTGCGCCTGTATCTGAGTGGTGGAAATAGGCCTGACACAGCTACACACCGCAGCTTGCATTATGGCCAACCCATCCTTGACATCGCATTCCAGTCAACGTTCCCCCAGTCCATCTCAAATAGATCAGTGTTCAGCTCTGCGAGACTCGGGTCCAAGTAATTGACTGAGTCCTGACCAATTGAGGGAAACACCTGGACTTCACTCGGTGGAAGCATCGACATCCCTCCTTGCACGGGAGGCACAGCATCGTCCGCAGTCGCGATGGGAGGCGAAGGCTGCCCCAGCTTCTTCTTGATATCGACAATCATTCTCCTTGCACTTTCTGCACCATCCTGACCAAACAGTGCGGCGTGTCTCGCCGCCCAAGCTTGCAAGACAGTAGACGCAAACATCTTGAATAGAATGTTGGCACTCGGCTCCATATCCACAAAACGCACCGTGTAATTCGCATTCATGATTTCCCACGCCTTGTCCGCATGTGCGCCGACCGGACGTGAGCGTAGATCTTGCACAATGCGCACGTATGCGGGGAAGGGGAAGTGAAACTGAATGAGCCAATGGTAGCCTTTAGTGAGAGGTGACGACATGAGCGCAGTGTCGCATTCGAGCATGCGAAACGCATACGAGAGGATCGCGTCACGCTGCACGGTGCTTTGGTGATCAGGCGATCGAGAGTGCTGCGAGCAGTGGAGGAAAAAGCGGTATTTGGCAAGGTGATTGCGAGCCCACCAAATCGTCATGTAGTGCAATGGGTTCTCGAGATTGCAGTACTTGAGGTGTCGGTTCTCGATGATGTTTTCGAGCCCATTCAGATCGTCATCATATGGGTCGAAGACGTGTTGAGTTGCTTTGGCGACGTGTTTGAGCATTGGATTGATGAAGTCGAGATGTAAGGCGTTGTGTCTGACATAGTTCCCTATTGCACCACGCACAATGGCGAAGAGTGCCTCGGTGGACGCTTCTTGATCTGTCGGGCGTGTAGTCATCTCCGGTCTCAGATCGAAGTCGTTGACATTCACAGGAATCTTGCAGTCCCAGGTCGGGATGAGCTGAGTGGTTTTGTAGTCGGTCATCTCGGATATGCGACTATCGTATGCGACCATCGCCCACCACAGTCGACGGCGCATCTCCGCTTCGAATACTCCATGTTTGACGTTAGAAGCCTCGTTTGCGATGTTCATGCGGTAAGCAATCCGGAAAGCGATGGCGAACATCGGCGATAGTGTGTGGGGATGGGTGTCTGGCCTGAGCGAGACCTAAGGTAGTCAGTAGTGTGCTCAACAGTGCTTTTGGACGACCCACCAAGTAGAGGAAGAATGCTGTCAAGCAGTCACGCTCTCTAGACCGCAGAAATCCACAGTTAATAAGAGCCTGATGACAAGCATTCTGGTACTTTCTGAGCAGCTTCGGTTTTGAATCTCCGAGCATAGCATGGCAATCATCCTCACTAAGAGTGATGATAGTAGCGCAGTATATACTGAACATCAGTGCTTCCAGTTCACGACTGATGCCCGCAACATCGACAGCAGCATCGAGGATGCGCGCTTGAAGGGTTGGCGCATGCGTAACCTTGAGCAGCGGGTTGATGTTGTCCGAATAGATCTGCCAAAGCCTGAAGATCTGTACATGGCTAGGATGTAATGTTGACAAAGGGACATCGATCTTAGAGTCTCCAAACAGGTGATTGTGGTCGCTATCGTACACACGGCCCCAGACTTTGATAATGACCGGCTCTGAAAGATCATCGAACGTAGGATTGCCGAAGTTGTTGTCGACATTTGCTTCCTCAGTGACATCATGAGAATCAGGAGGCCTTTGATGCATCGCATCCCAGAAGTTCTTGACCTCGCCCAACGTTTGGTATTCGCTCTTGACAACCTCAGCTCCTGCTGGTTGCCCATCAGGAACTTGTGCTACACCATCTAAATGCGTCTGACCTGTGGACCTCAACCCTTGGCCCTCGACGTCTGCAGAGGTTCCCTCGACGTCCATATCGTCAGTGGTTTCGACCGCAATGTTGTTCCTCCTTAGCAGTTCCTCATACTGCCTCAGTCTCTCCGTGAGTGCTTGTTCAGTAGGCCTCTTTCTCCGTCTCGGCATCTGCTGGGCGGGTACACATTGTACCCTTGCCTTCACACAATGGTTGCAGGGAAATTTACGATCGCACTTGACTTTGCGCTGTTGGCAAAGCACGCACGCGAGGATACGCTGCGGCTTAGGTGGGCGATAAGCAGAGCCTGAGGGGGTGGTCGGTCGTGACGCCATGATGAGGATAGTCTCAACGCGAACCAGAAAGGTCAAAAGTGTAAGGACCGAAATGTCGGGGATATCCAAACATCTTATTGATGATGAAGTCGCGATGAAGAGTGCGCCTTTTCGGGTTCAACGTGTCAGATGTCCGCATTCTCGGGTGTTAGAATTCCCCGTTAGCGTTGTTCGGACTCAACAAGCGTTGTTCGGCCTCACAGCCAATCACAGATCATCATCCCTACCTATCTCCGACTCCGTGTAGAGAGGCAGCAATTGTCGGAGCCGAAAAGACAATGTATAAAGAAAATGCCTTGGACACACAAGATGAACAGAAGCAAGCACAAGCGCCTCGAAGACCCCACCAAAAATCTTACTCAAAGCGTCATTCGCAATGTCTTCTACCAGAGCAATCGACGAGGCACCCACCAAGCCGGACGATCAATCCCTCGAACATAAGGACGTCAATGACAGCAACTTCAACCCACGATCTCTTAAGTTCATAACCGTAATGATCGGCATGTACATGTCCATCTTCCTCGTCGCATTGGTACACCTCCCTCCCTTTACTCCCCCATCAGATCCCCATCAGGACCCCAGCTAACGCTATCCCAGGACCGCACCATAATCGCCGTAGCCATCCCCGCCATGACCAATGACTTCCACTCCATCAGCGACATTGGCTGGTACGGATCAGCCTACCTGCTAACCGGCGCCTGCTTCAACCCGATCTTCGGCCGCATCTACGCCCTGTACTCGACAAAATGGTGTTTTCTGACTTCCATACTCATCTTCGAGATCGGCTCCGCTGTCTGTGGCGCCGCGCCATCCTCGGTGGCGTTTATTGTAGGCCGCGCGGTGTCTGGCATCGGCTCGGCGGGCATCTTCCAGGGCGGTATGATGGTCATCGTGGGTATGGTGCCGTTGAGTAAAAGGCCGATATATACGGCGGTGCTTGGGATGGCGTTTGGTGTGTGTGCGGTTTTGGGACCGATTGTTGGGGGCTCCTTCACAGACTATGCGTGAGTCTTCCCATTCCTACGCGAACCCAATCACTGACAAGTGCAGTACCTGGCGGTGGTGTTTCTACATCAACCTCCCCATCGGCGCCATCACACTACTCATCATCTTTCTCTTTTTCCACCTAGACGCGCCGCAGCGTGAGAGCCTCACTATCCTGCAACAAATCCAGCGTCTCGACCCCGTAGGCATTTTCTTCTTCGTTCCCTCCATTGTATGTCTAATCCTCGCGCTACAATGGGGTGGAACAACGTACGCTTGGTCCGACCCAAAGATCATCGGGCTCCTAGTCACTTTCGCTGTTCTCCTCATCATCTTCAGCATCGTTGAGACATTCATGCCAGAGACGGCCATGGCGCCTGCGCGCGTCGTGCTCAACCGCTCAGTCGCGGGGAGCATGATCTTCACATTCCTCAACTACGGGTCTGTCATGGCCATCGCATACTACCTGGCCATATGGTTCCAAGTTGCAAAGGGTCTCAGCGCGACGCATGCCGGCATCAATACGATCCCGATGGTTATAGCAATGGTTGTAGCGAGTGTTCTGTCCGCCAAGGTGACGCAGAGACTCGGATACTGCAACCCCGGCATGATCGTGTGCTCGATTCTCAGCGCTATCGGAGCGGGGTTGTTGAGCACGATGACAAGGTCCTCGGATCACAGCTACTGGATCGGATACCAAGTCCTGTTCGGGTTGGGGCTGGGGTGTGGTGGACAGCAGGCCAGTCTTGTCGTGCAGGGCGTGTTGCCGAAGAAAGATGTGCCGTTGGGTCTGGCGCTAGGCTTTCTTATGCAGCAGCTCGGTGGTGCTGTGTTCTTGTCGGTCTGCCAGAATGTTTTTGCGACGAAGTTGGTGCATCGTCTGTCTGGTGTTGCTGGGTTGGATGCGCAGCAGATTGTGGACACGGGAGCGACTGATATTCGGAACGTCGTACCGGCCGACGAGATCGATGCAGTCGTCGAAGCGTACAACCTTGGCGTTACACGGGTCTTTCTTGTGGCTGCTATTCTCAGCGCGTGTACGATTGTGGGTGTTGCCATGATGCAGTGGAAGAGCATCAAAGGTGTAAAAGATGCGAAGACGAGTGAGGGCGCAGAGGATACGGAGGGCACAGAGAAGGTCTAAATTCTCAAGTCAGTGAACAATGACGGCTCGAATCTGAACCTGGAGGATTGAACGTAGACAGATTATAGATAATGATGATCTCAGCTTTACTTTTTTATTGTATCCATCTTCCTCTTTTGCAACCTATCTGTCGGCAAAGTGCCCGTGAAGTCTGCAAATATTTCCAGCCTTCCTCATGCCTCGAGACTATAGGCTTCCTTGATGACATCGGCCGCCTTCTCCGCGACAATTTACACAGGCGCCATGGCATGACACTCCGAAATCTCAAGGAACACACTCGCATCGATAATCCTCAATCCTCTCGTCTCCTTGACCCTCAGGCCTGGATCCACAGCTTCCCAATCCGCACCATATGGCGCCATCCTCGCGGTTCCAACACTGGTTAATAGTCACACCATGCTGCCTCACGTACTCCAGGAGTTTCGTGTCCGAGGTGAGGTTTGCGAGAGGACCGTATGGCGCACCGATGTAGCCAGAGAGAGAGGGATTGCTGAGTACGGTGAAGGCATCGCGCATTGCTTGTACATCGGTGTATTGCTCGAAGTCGGTGGTTAGGTAGTTCGGGCCGATGACGGGAGGCAGATATACTGAGTATGGAAAGAGTCGAAAAGGGACCCATGCCAGATTGCAACAAGATCTTGGGTGTTCCAACTACGCCGGCGGATAGAACGATCTCTTTGCGGGCGGTAACACCGAAACGTTCTGTTGAAGACGGCTGTCCAAGCTCGGCAATGATAAATCCAGGGCAGTTTTGTGCATTGCTAGTGTCTAGCAGTCTCGTGACTTGAGTGTTGAGCAGAACATCCAGATTGTCTCCACAAAAGCTGAGATCGTCCTGGTAGTCATCGATTAACCGATGTAGATACGCCGTAGCTGCGTTACTTCTTTTTCAACCTGCAATCAATCCCTGCGATCGCGAGAGGTTTACAAAATCCCCAGCATTAAGATCCCGGTTGAATGCATATCTCCCTTCCATCTCTTTGCTGGTTTCGCTGACTTGGTAATCCAGCGGATATGGTTTGCCGAATACGCTGACCTCGACCGGGCCAGTTCCGCGTGCAGGCTGGATGACTTCGTCCGTGAAGTTTCGCCTATCAGCAGGTGCTACAAGGCGTGAGTTCCTTAGGTAGTACGGTTTTAGTGCTGACTAGGACCATCCTGCGTCGCCATTAATGTTTGCCCAGCGATCGTAGACGTCATTTGAGACGCGGTTGTAAGCCATGTAGTTGACTGAACTACTACCGCCGAGCACATGGCCGCGCTGGAAGTTGATGGATCGACTGTTGTAGCTGAATTGCGGTGTCGTGGTGTAGTTTCAGTCTGCACCAATATGGTGCAACTCTGCAGTGAGGAAAGGTACTTCAGCATCAAGGTAGTCGCCATCGATGCTCCCCGCTTCGACCACCAAAACCGTGATATATGGGTATTCCCACAATCGTGCTGCTACAACAAGCCCGGCTGTACCGCCGCCTACTACAATGAAGTCATACTCGGTCGTGATGAGTCCTTTGTGTGAGGTAAGAGTCTTGACCGCAGAGCTCGTCCGGACAAAGCTCACAAGTGATGCGATGGTAAGGAGGCGCGTTAGCATCGTGGATTCAAAAACAGAGTAAAGTTCTTGGATGTCTTGGGTTTTCATTCATGTTGGCAGGGCTTCTCTATCGAAGAACTCCAGCCAAAGCAAAGACGGACCAGTGAACCATCCAGTTGGCTCGAACGGATCGCTATTCGGGATCCCACAAAGGAGCAAGCGGATCATCTCGCGGGTGTTGTGCTCAACAGATCAGTTTTAGGTTCGTGGCGTAATTGTCTGATTCGATGTAGGTTGTTGATGTTGTTGGCTAACCTCATGCGCGGTGCTGACGCGACAGAACTAGCTGCGGTACTAAGGTCGGAAGATTACGTCAGCACTGATTCAGCAACCTCCTGCTGTGTGCTCTGAAGGAAGTTGGCAGGCATGTCTGCTAACTATTGCTGCGACTTCAGTCTCGGTTCCGGCTAGGGCTCCATCTCTTGAACACAACTTCCCGGACGGTGTAGCTCTTCAGTACCTTCCCAATATCGATTCCGAAAGCATCTTGCTTTGTCTCTCCATCCCACGGCGGTGGTACCTCAACATATACCAGCACCAATGTCTTCATAACAGCTGTCTGTACCCTGTTCACCCTGTGGAACCACCACCAGTCCTTGCTCTCCTTCCCTTTGCGATACTCAATACGCTCTGGCGTCTCGGACCAGTAAGGATGCGAGTACGACGGAATGATCTGCACACCAAATTCGGCGTGGTGGAACGCAGGTCCGCGGAGGTAGAGTAGGTAGTCGACGGCGAACTTGATGCCAGGGCGAACAACCCAGCCTAGGGAGCGGAAGTGGTGGTAGACGACGTACTTGAGGAGGAAGGAGTTGTCCGGGGCTATCTGTTGTGTGCTCGGTAGGGCGGCGGTTTTTTTAGCGAGGCGCTCACGGTACTGGAAGGCTTTCTTCAAGCCAATGATGGCGGCGTCGTCGATGGGAGACAAGGCATAGGCGCTGTAAAGCCGGACGAGGTACCACGCAGGAAGTGCTGTGTTACCGTCAACGAAGTTACCTTCGATGATGTCAAGGGCGCCAAGAACGTATGTGAGGTAGAATGCCTCTTCCGGCGTGAGTTGCAAGTGCTCGATGTCCTTGATCTCTTCTGCGTCTGCAGCTCCGTCTTCGCCCCATGTGGGAGCTTTCTCTGCGATGCTCTTGTCAACCTCTGAGACGATAGAATCACCAGTGGGACCCACGACGTCGCCAGCTTCAGGAGTGTAGATTGTCCCTCTCGGCGACTCGGCCACGATGCCATCCTCGACTAGATCATTGACGGTACCATCGGCGTCCAGCTTGCCTTCCTGGCGCAGCTGCTGTTCGATTGCTTCTCGCTGCGCTTTCGCACGCTCAAGCTTGAACTGCCTGCGCTCTTCTCTTCGTGCCTGCGTGATCTGTGTGCTCGCCGTTGAGGCTTCGATGCCGCGTCTTCGCCTTTCGGCCAGTAACCATTGCGGCTCACTGCGGCTGAGCGACCCCTTGCCCCAGAATCCCTGCTCCCAAAGCGCGCGGATAGACTCAGGATCTGTGACATGAATAGACTGGGTGTCTTCAGAGTAGTAGGCCTTATGAACGATCTTATGCGAGTTGGGTGTGCGCAACGAATGTGAAAGAAGGGTGATGGCAATCCTCACGATAGATAAGGGATTATGTGGGATGAAGGCTGGCAATGGATGAACATCAAGCGGAAGTGGCTTGACGTGAATTTCATTGTAGTTTGGTCGCTTTTGGCGAGGCTTCCTAGGACCGCTATTTGCACTCTTTTGGCCATTGGGCACAGCAGCATCAATCTTAGGTGGCTCAGATTGAGTCGAAGCTGGCCCTGATGCCACGGTCTCTGTTGCCATGCTGGTTTGAGCGTGTAGCTACAAGGATCTGTTTGAAGTCAGATGTTGATCCGAACATGTTTGAGCAAAGCATGCGCGAATTTTGATAGATCAGATACCGTTGTAGTCTATTTTGTAACGGAAGACAGCATAGAGCACATGCGCTAGCAAGTGAATGTTCACGCTGTGCCGCTGATATGATTTGAAGTTGTCATCATGGAAGGGAGAGATGAGATGCGAAAGAGAACTGACTTACGGTTCAATGAAGCCTCGCGCCGGCGGTGTGCTGGCGTTGTTGCGAGGCAGTTGAAGGTTGTGAAGTTTTCGCGAGGCAGAAAGCTCTTGAGAGTCATAGCTTTCGGAGGTGGTCGGCCCGCGACATTGCTAGTTGCTGATTGGTCAGCCACAACACCTTGCAGCATCGACTCGACAACCGTTGCGGCCATGGTAGCTGAATGATCAATTATCAGCATATACAGCTTCTTGTATAATTCTCTAGGCCTGGTCTGATGCTTATGGACGAATAAGAGATAAGGATTTGGTGACGTAATCTCGAGCAGCTCTAACGAGAGCTCTTCAAATGACATGGAACTTCTTCATCAAACCTCCGCGCCACGCCGCAGCAGGGAGCGATACATCACGTCTACGGAGACATCTCTGTCTGATCGATAATCAAAGAATCGCACGAGCTATATTATACGAATAAATCGAGCTTGTAATTCACTGCGCAATGCTCCCAGCAGCACGATGGTCGTTGCGGCTGCCATGCCAGCACTTCCGAGCATTCGCAACGCGTGGCACACCTCATCCACGAGGTCCTCGCGGTCGCCTACCTGGTCATGTACCACCTCAGAGAAGAGAGCCTGCGAGACCATCAGGACAGCATGGCAGCGAACAGCCAGCGAACCAGCACAATGAGCCATCCAAAGATGCAGCAAACACAGGCGCGACCGAACCATCGAGAGTCGAAGCAGTATCCAATGCTCTCGCCACCACGCCCGACTCGCAAAACCCCCTCCTCACACCAGTCCACGTGCCCGAAGACCCGCACGCAGTTCTCAAACAAACACATCCGGCGATGCGCCTCCTCGACAATTCGGCCATCGTCATCCAGCGGCAGCTCGAGATGATGAACGTGCTGATGGGCTTCGAGCAAGCGAACCGCTACGTAATCATGGACCCGCACGGCAACCATATTGGCTACCTCGCTGAGCGCGACCACGGCTTCGGCAGCGCTATGGCACGGCAGATGTTCAAGACACACCGAAGCTTCACAACACACGTCTTCGATCGGGAGGAGAAGGAAGTGCTGCGGTTTCACAGGCCGTTCAGCTGGATCAACTCGCGCATACGGGTCTACGACGCAGTGGGACAGCACGGCGGCGCATACACAAGCTCCACGCAATTGCAGGGCACTAGCGCGGCCAGCATCGTGAAGCAGACGAGTGCGAATGTGTCGAGCATGGATCTGGGTGATATGCGCATCATCGGTGCCACAGAGCAGGAGTGGGCGCCGCTAAGACGGAAGTACAACATGTTCCTCGCCCGCAACCTCGCAGACGCCGCACCTGGCACTCCCCAGATCGCCCCGGGCAACCTCGCCTTATCCGATAGCAAGGCTATGACCGTCGCAGAAGGCGATAACAGGGAAGTCGGCATGCTCCAATTCGCGCGTGTAGACGAGCGCTTCCTCTCCTGGGACTTCAGTCTCATGTCTGAAGACGGCCGCCTACTGGGATCCGTGAACCGCAACTTCGGTGGGTTTGCGCGCGAGATCTTTACAGACACGGGTGTGTACGCATTACGAATGGACGCCGCAGCGCTCGCACAGGAGCCTTTGCATCTTGTGAGCCAGACTAGGCAAGTAGAGGCTGGGCCGGGCATGACCCTCGATCAGCGTGCTGTCATGCTTGCGACGGCTGTGAGTATTGACTTTGATTACTTCAGTCGGCATAGTGGCTCAGGCGGTATGATGTGGCCGATGTGGGTGCCCTGGTTTGGCGGTGGTGGGGAGGCTGCTGGTGGTGCTGCAGCGGGCGGTGCAGCAGCAGGTGAGGCCAGTGCCGCTGGCGCTGGAACTGCAGTTGGAGCAGCTGGCGAGTCTGGAGTCTTGGGTGAAGCTGCTGCCGGTGCTCGAGGCCTCGGTGCTGCTGAGGGCGCGGCGACTGGCGCTGCGACGATGGCTGGATACGAAGCTATGCAGAGAGGAAGGGGGTCACAACAAACTGACGACATGTCACCGCAAGCGAATGATCCGCACCAGCCGCCAGTGGATCGTCAGCAAGGTGTTCAAGGAGAAGAGGACATCTGGGGACAGAGCGGCGATCCTTGGGCAGATCAACGAGGACAGGACCAGGAGCAAGGCTTTTGGGGTGGTGAAAACCAAGGTGGTGATGGTGGAGGCGGCGACTCGGACTGGGGTGACTGGTTCTGATCCACCAAAACTGTAACTACCGTATCATCATTGTTTCCATAGCATAGCATAGATACCATCCTGCCTCACGCGGTTGTTCTCAACCAAGCTTTCTTTAGCGAAGCCGCATCACCAGCCACGGCACGACACAAATTTCCCCGGATCTTGCGGCTAAAGACATTTCGATCAAACGTCCGGAGTACCCCGCATGCAACGGTCCAACGGCGACCAATGCCGCCATCGTAAAACACCCCGAAGTCAGGTCCTCGGTCGCAATTCTTCCGCCGCGCAATCTCAATCTCATCCGCGGACAAGATCGACAGCAACCATATATACATGGAAGGAACCGTCAACATGGTCTCCGGTCGAGCTTCGGCACGTCGCCCAGTTCCACTCCATTCACCATGAGATTCAAAACTCTCGCCTGCGCCGCGCTCGCCGCAACCACCTTCGCCGCCCCTACATCCGAACCCAAGAAAGCAAAGTTCAGCTGGAATAAAACAAAATCCCTAATCGCCTTCGGCGACTCCTACACCTTCGTCCAAGGCCTCCTCGGCCATCCCAATTACACCTACATCGGCGACAATTTCTCCCTCTCCTTCACACCCCAGCAACTCTTCAGCAACCGCATCGTGCAGAACCAGACATCCACTGCCTCCGGCGGACCAGTCTGGACCGAATTCATCACAAACTGCGGCGTTAAGCCGGGGCATACCGACCCGAGGAAGTGTGAGAAACAGCTCTGGGATTTCGCGTACGCGGGGAGTAATACTGATGAGGTGTTGACGCCGCTGCACTGGAATCACACGGTTAGTCTTGAGAAGCAGATCGAGCAGTTCGAAAAGTACGGAGATGTCGCGCTGCAGAAGATACTGAAGAGGAAGGAAGCATTGGTGGCGCTCTGGATCGGGATCAACGACATCAACGACCTCGCCAAGTTGAGAGACAAGAACGCAAGCTTTGCGTCGTTGTACGAGCAGGTCGTTACAAGTCAGGAGCGGCTTTGGGAGAGGGTGTATAAGCTGGGGTATAGGAATTTGTTGTTGTTGAACCTGCCGCCTCTGGACCGTGGCCCAAGCCCCAGCGTGAACAAGACCCTCGTCAGCACCTATAATGGCATCCTCGCGTCCCATGCGACCGCTTTTCAAAAGAATCACACGGATGCGACGGTGTTGCAGTTCGACGTCAACACCGTCCTCAACCAGGTGTTTGACGATGCTGCAGATCACGGATTCACCAACACTACCAATTTCTGCCCTGGATACAACCAGCCAGATATCCTTACAAACCCGGAGAAGTACGGTTGCGGGAAAGGTCTGGATACATATCTGTGGTATAACTCGGGACATTTGACTAGTCGGGTGCATGAAGTGTTTAGTAAAGTATTGGCGAGGTGGTTGGGTGAGCAGGGGCGCTGATGAATGAAGATGTATAGGGCTGGGTCGCTATGAGTTGGTGCGAACGAAGTCAAACTGAGCGCCTGATTATGAACATGCATCATTAGGCCACATTATATGTCGTAGGCGCGTCAAAATCATAATGGCTACGGTTGTACAATTCTTCGTGTTTCAGCAAAATGAGAAGACTACCTGCAAAATCTCCCTGAACAAGATTCTCCCTGGGCTAAAACTTCTACGGAATCAGTGGCCATGTTGTTCCGTTTGTTTTGCGTCACGACGTCCAGTGTCTTGGTAATGGGCCCACTAATGCATGTTCTTGATTTAGGTGCTCGACTGCTACCCAGTAAGTGCGACGGTCTTCATCCGGATATATGGTTCAACACCCTGCAACGCGGAACTTAGATGGACACGACTGAGGGACCGTTGGCTGGAGGTGCAGCCACAGGCTTGACAGGTGTGCGAAGGTTAAGCGCCACTATCTGTTCGTCGAAACTGCTCACGAAGTCGGAGACATGTCACTGATGGAGGAAGTTCCAGTCAATATATGAGCCGTCGCCTGACCTGTTCCTAGAATGGAGTATAGCGCAAGCCTCTTTTCTCATCATTCCACGGTCGTCTGCATCAGTATTGTTGCCGATGAAGGTAGGTAACTCAGTGAGCGCTCTCTGCAAGGCGTCCTTGACGTATGCCTGACAAATGGAACTATGCACAGCCTTACACTGAACGGTAAACTACTTCCTTGCCCTTTGCAGAAGTGCCCACAGCGCTCGATTGGCGAAGGGGTCGCACTAGATTGTGAGCGGCCAATTCAACGTATGATTATAGAGCAAGGCTCTCACTTGAGAGATATCTTCGGTCTGCCGAGCTCGGACTTCCACCATCCTAAATGCCTTCTCAAGGATGGAGACGGCGGCGTAGATGGTTTCGCGCGGTAAGATCTTGAAGTGCACCTCGCCGTACGCAAGCGCCATCTTTAAGGTTGTTGCCAGTTGGAAACTTGGAGGTTGTCAGTGTTCAAGACAAGAAACCGGACACGACATAGGTGGCGCGTAAGAATGAGCTATAGTGTGCTAATGGAGTACAAGCGCCCTAGCCTGATGCGGGTGGTGACCAAACGGTCTTGAGTGGCAGAATATTTGACTCCCACTTCATCGAAGAAATTGTGGAAACAGGAGCAACGGCTGATAGATCTATTAGTCTAGTATGGGAGATGCAACAGAAAAGTCTAAGGTATACAGTATGCTTTTTGCTATGCATACATGATATTAAGAGACATGAGTGATTAGACAGTGGCAGCGAGCACCACTGATGACAAGCTGCCAGTGCGATGGAGGAAACGAGTTGCAGAGGCGATCAAGTAGCTTACTCGGCCTTCTTACTAGCCTTAGTCCTAAGCTTCATGAGCAGGTAGACCAACGCGTAACTCGAAAACGCGAACAGAACACAGATCGCTGCATCCCTCCAGCCGTAGTAGTACTCATTCAGGTTGACAGTGTACAGGTAGTCGTTACCACGGCGGTACTGGCAGACCCTGCAGTCAGTCGTCGCATCACCGTTGACCAGGTTGTTCCGAGCGCCGGGACCTGCAAGCCATGCCTCAAGGTACTGAGCGCACGTCTGGCCAGAAGGAGGATCGAAAATAGCGAACTCGGACTCGTTGCAGTTAACCTCCCAGTCGAAATCGGCGAATACAAGGAGTGCACCCATGAGGTAGTTGAAGGGGTTGAGGTAGTATAGCCAGTAGCGCCAGAAAGGTTGGATCTGGGCGTAAGGAACGAGGACACCGCAGAAGGAGACGAGGACACCGATAATGAGGGGGTTGACGAGGGAGGCGAAGACGGCGTTGGGTGCGTATGCAGCGACGAACTGGCCGAGCCCAGTGTAGAAGAACCTGGTGTGAAGTCAGTATTGATGTGGACTTGTTCTGGAAAAGAGGTGACTTACTGGTAGACTAGCATGACGAAGAACACCGCACCTGCCTTGTCGGACGAGACAGGGAGACCAGCGGTGTAGTAGAAGCAAACGAAGTAAAGGATGCCACAGATTATGAGATAGGGCATCTCAGAGATGATGAGACCGGTAGTGAAAGGAGCCCAGTGGTACATCTTTGACTTCTTCTCTCTTGTCTCGTAGATGTCACGACGGTCGATGAACAGAGGCTGAAGTTGCGCAATGACACCAGGAGCGACGAAGATGTAGTTAAACAGGGAAAATAAAATCAGTTGTTGCTCTTGTACGGAGTCTCCGATCTGCCAGAAGGAGAAACCGACGAAGAGAGCGACACCGATGTGGAGGGCAAACTTGTTATTGACGTAGTCGATGTTGCGGTACAAACTGACGTTCATGCGATGAGTGACCAACTTAGTTTGGGTCCACACATCGGTGGCGAACTCGTGTCCATCGTCGGTGGTGCCAGGCTCCTTGCCCGCAGCGTCTGTGATGATGTGCTCAAGATCTTGTTGCATCTGAGCCTGTTCCGGTGAGTCGAGCCAGACCTGGTGCCAGTCCTTCTCACTTGAGTGAGCGCCGGTGACGACATCGATCATGAACTCTGCAGGGTTGGCACCCTGAGGGCATGGTACGCCGTTGCGGTTGAAGTAGTCCTTGATAGTATTGCCGTTGTCGCCGATGTCGCCAAAGTAGACCGTCTTGCCCCCCTTGGCGAGCAGCAACAATGTGTCGAATTGCGCGAAAAGTTGGGCAGAAGGCTGATGAATAGTGACCAAAACTGCTTGGCCAACATCTGCAAGCTTCCTAAGGAACCGGACAGTGTTGAAGGCAGCTTGACCGTCTAGACCAGAGGTGGGCTCGTCCAAGAAGATCAAGATGGACGGCTTAGAAACAAGTTCAACACCAATAGTGACACGCTTGCGCTGTTCAACAGACAAACCAGCGCCAACTCGTCCAATAAGGGTGTGTTCAAGATCATGCAGTTCGAGAAGGTCAATGATAGTGTCCACGTAGGCAAGCTTGTCCTCACGAGAGGTCTCGCGGCTCTGACGAAGAAGGGCGGAAAATTCAAGGGCTTCGCGGACCGTGCAGTAGGGCTCGTGGACATCGAGCTGCTCACAGTAACCTGCAGAACGCTGGAAAGAGACAGGTAGTGGACGACCATCGACTAGTACCTCGCCGTGAATCTGACCGTCCGTTTTGCGTTGAGCAAGAACGTCAAGTAGAGTTGTCTTTCCAGCACCAGATGAGCCCATGAGGGCACCAAGCATGCCAGGACGAACGTATCCGTTCACTTTGTCGAGGAGAGTGCGTGGTCCAGAGGGAGTTTGAACGACATACGACAAATTGCGCCAGGTGAAGACTGAAGTGTTGCGCATCAGATCACCTCCAGCTTGGTCGCTCGAGGTGTTGTTGCTGTCGTTGGCTCGGGCACGGGGAGCCTTCTCATTAGCCTGCGCTTCCTCGTCGCCAGGTACAACAGCTTGAGGAACCTTCTTTGCGTTCTCACGAGGAATCAGAAGCGCGCCAGTAGAACCAGCAGCATCATCCCAACGAAGGGTGAAGAATATAGTCAGACCGACGAAGAGGACCCACCACGCGAAAAGAATACCGACATTGCGCCAGACGTGTAATGGCGAGTAGGACAAGCTTCGGAGGTATTCCTCGCCAGTTAGGGACACGGCACCAGGAGCAGCACCCGCAATACCAGCGCAAGACTGGTGAGCAGGGTCCTCGTACTGTGGTAGATAGTTAGGAACGAGATTGTTGTAAACACAAGGGATGGTAGTTCCCTCAAACTCGTTTGCCATCAATGACTCGAAACCGTAGGACAGAGGGTTGATCCAGTAAATCCACACAAACCAAGGGTGCATCTGCGGCTTGGGGATCTGATACCCAATGTACAAGATGAGGGCAGTGACAGAGAAACCAGAGACCTTGGATGCGGCGTCGAAGTTGGGAAATCCAGCACCGATCATACGGAAGAAGGCAGTCATGACAAAGGTCGTCAGGTAGACAACGAACCAACAGGTAAAAAACGCGGCTGCGGTGGCCTTGAGGGCGGTCATCCAGTACAAGATGACGATAAATGAGGTGACCTGGAAGAAGAGGATTGGGACGTCAGCAGCGATCTGAGCGATACAGAAGGCAGCTGGGTTGAAGAAAGCGAAGTTCTTGTGCTTAGCGAGAATGGGACGGCCGGTGTAGGAGTCAGTGACCTCGGACATAGCCACCAGAGCGTTGAACAGAAGAGCCAGGAACAGAGCACCACCCTTGATGAAGAGACCAGCGGAGTTGTCGGGAGCATTATAAAAGAGGGATCCAGAGATCAGCGCTTGTACAATGGTGGAGCCTTGCTTGATGATGAAGGTCGCCTTGTCACCCCAGATTATCTGGTATTGACGAGTGACACATGCTTTGACCTGTGCTAAGAAGGAGACAGTCATGGGCGACTGCTTTGGTAGATGCTTCGACTTGTCGAGGGAGATCGCATGGATGAAGGTTTCGGTGTTGACCTTCGCCTCCTGTGTGTTCGGGTACTCGAGCTCGCGGTCCATGCTGACCTTGATGGGTGACTCGCTGTAAGCCCTCTCAAGCTCGATGTTGTTGCGGGGAAAGCGTGCCTCGAACGCGGGCTTGATCTGTCGCTCGCTTGGAACGGTAACACCTGTAAGGAAGTCTGCCACGTTGGCGCCGTCACCACAGACAAAGCCGTGAGACTCCATGAAGGGGCGAGCTTGTTCAAGTGGACCGTAGTAGACCTGCTTGCCTTCGTCGAGGACAAGCACCTTGTCGAACAAGTCGTAGATACCATTACCAGCCTGGTACAGCGTAACGATGGTGGCAATACCCATTGTGTCCGTCATCGAGCGTAAAGCACGAGTGTACTCCAGGGCTGTAGAGGCGTCGAGACCACGAGTGGAGTTATCCCAGCACATGACACTGCCCCTTGTGCACAGAGTCTCAATGATGGAGACTCGCTTGCGTTCACCACCGGACACACCTCGAACAAAGGCGTCACCAACTTTGGTGTCTTCGGTGTGGGAGATCCCCATGGAGTCTAATAGGAAGTTCTTGAACTTAACACGATAGTCTTCTCGATTTTCTGTGTTGTTTGGCAAAGTGTCTGGAATGTTTAGCCGAGTAGCGAAATCCATAGTCTTTCCAACAGTGAGAGAGGGGTAGAAGAGCTCCTCTTCAGTATTAATCACAATGGAACCGCGGTACTGCTCGGCCTCTTTTGCGGTCATGGTGCCGAAGCGAACCTCGCCATCGACTTCAGCATATCTGTTCACAGTGTGAGCATAGGATTCAGGTCGGGGTGCAGATCTGTTGACTTACCCCTTTCTCTTATTCGCAAGCATTTTCAGGAGAGTAGTACAGCCAGATCCTGGCCTTCCAAGAACCAGAAGCATCTCTCCCGGTTTCACGCAACCACGGCTTCTATCGAGAATCGTCTTCAGTGGGGCCTTGTTGCGTGCCTCCTTTGCCTGTTGAATTTTGTTGAACTGACTGAGGACGTTCTCCTGTAGTGTGGCGTCGGACGGTACGACTCTGACTGTCAGGTCCTTCCATGTGACACCAAGGCTTCGACCTTCCGCTGGATCATTGGCTTGGAAGTCCTTCACATGTTGGTCCAGGCGCCATTCGTTGACCTTAGTCTTCTCCGATGAATCATCGGTTTCGCCCTTCTCGTTCCTCGACGTCCATCGCTCGATCCCATGCTCCTCTGATTGTTCTTGTTGCTGTTGTTGTGATTTGCCAGAGAAGGTCCTTGAGAGTCTACGAAAGAGATCATCACCAGCTCCCTCAGCTAGACCGACGTTCATGACCGATATGCTTCGTCTTCTGCCGTCCATGGCGGTTGTGTTAGAGATTATGCTGCCTACACTGGCATTCGAAACTAAGGGTGAGGTTTAGAGAGAGAGTGAGAAGGGAAGGTATTAAAACTAGGAAATGAATGATAAGTAATGTCAGACAGCTCGCACAATCGGTCCTTAAGCGTTGCTCGGCTTTGGTTGCGCGAGGACGAAGGTAAGTAATCGTTGGCCGTTGGAAGGCGATTTAGATAGAATATCAAAGAAACAGATTAGTGCGTGGATATCGTGGTACGAAACCCCATTGTTTTCACCCCAAAGCTTAATTCCGCCATTGCAATTGGGCAAAGATACAGCTATGACATGAGCTAAGTCGCCAGAAGATTGGTTTGGACGGGCCGGTAGCTGCCGTGGAGTCCTTGACGTCCGGCCTCCGAGTGCAGACACAGAACTCCAGAACCTTTGGGCGGACTTTTCTCCTTTCCAAACATGGGAAAGTGGGTCCAGGTTGACTTTTCAGCGATGGCGCCCTTTTGCTCCCGCTTAAAATAGTCAGCCCGTCCGCTACGAAGCACCGAACACCGAACTTGTCCTTCGCCATGCTTCGAAGGGGTCTTCGCCCTACGCAAGATGCGACGCCCATGCGACGTGTCTTGCAGGATGAGATATAGTTACGTGGCAGGTGCAGGCTCTCAGCTTGGCAGCTCCAAGAAGCTGGCGAGTTACTATTGTACGGTAAATGGTCCGATGTTCGCGCGTCATTGGCTTTGGATTGCGCGATGTAAATTGGCGATGTTGTGCGTCACCGTTGTTCCCATGCTGACCACGAGGCGCCGGTTGCATCCTGGGACGGTCCGACTGTGCAAGGCAGACGTTGGCGTAGTAGAGTAATCACTGTTGTAGGTAACGTCGGCTCCGAGAGAAGAGATGCAGACGTCCAAGTTGTTGTACACGGACCAGAGTGCTGGCACGTGTCAATGGCTGGCCCACTTCTTGGGAGCGATGTCAGATGAGAATGTCGGCGAACGGTGTTGGGCTTGCGCCGACTGCCGATGGTCTTGGCGTGTTGGAGATGAAGAGGTCTATTGCGTGCCTAATTGCGTGTTAAGAACGTTTGAGACACAAGAACAGGTTTGAAAAGGTGCTGGGCCTTGAAATAAGAGCAGACAATGTAGGATTTCAGAAGTGGCACCGACCTTGAGAGCGACGACAAAGGAGACACCCGGAAAGCGCGGACTGTGGACCTAATATTTCCTGGGCCAACAGCAAAAACGTGTACACGGCTGTCAAAGCAAGCACGCGTGGGCATGCGCAGAAAGACAACACCTCCCTTCACATATTGCCAAAATAGCATCGAACTACGAACGACATGCAACGAGCCAGGACTGCGGGTGACGCCTCCGACTCTGTGCTTGTACGGCCTGTGGCAACATCAGGGGCCGACCGCCGACGCCCGTCGCAAGGATAAGCTCTGGGTGAGTTTGCTGGCCATTGGCTTCAAAGCTCAAAGACGATGAATATATCTACGCTGGCTATCGATGTCGTGTCCCATCCAGCAATCAGTTAGAGAAATGTCCGACTGCGGTCGAAGCTGCCAGAATCACTGGTGCGCAAGTGCGCTCAAAGTTCGCCAACCCCAATCTTACAGCGGCACCAAGGAAAATTTTGATCCACGAGTTGAAGGTCTGGAAGTGCTCCGCTAACCCCAACGAAGCAGCGGTTCCTGCATTGTGGGGCATGCAACAAGCATCACGGATAAGCTTTTCGACGCCACTTTTTTACCGTCCATCAGAAGGCTTGACCTCGATACCGCGCCCACACATCGCAGATCTTATTACCCGGCATGCTGGTTGCTACGAGGATCCTGACGGGCACCTGTTCACGACATCTATGATGAATGCTGTCACGCCTCGAAAGGCCCCTACGTCACACTCGAACACAAGTCAAGCCTATCTGTGCACAGCGACTCAGTATGTCGTCCTCGGCTGCCTAGGCTCGTATTGCTCTTCCACGTGGTGGAGTCTATCGGTCTCGCTGTTAATCGAGCGTTCTAGCTTATCGGGAGATTGTTCCATGCCGTCCCCAACTTGCGACTCCAGGTCATATCAGTGTCCACTCTGTGATCAGATATGTTCAGTCGCCACATCTCCGCCGCATTCTTGACACGGTGTCATGCTTCCGTTTGTGGGCTCTGCTGTGCCAGATTTGGCGCAAGAAAGGAACCGTAAGAGAGCCGGCGATGTCTTGAACACGACAACACCGAGAAAGCGCTAGTATACGGCGGCTGATCTAGCCGTCTACAGGTGTCTCACCCGTCGTTATTACCGTCACTCGCTAAAGCTTGCGACCGGGTACCTGTTAGTCGACTGCACTGTTGTAGATTTGTTGATATGCTCGATGCTGCTCGTCTCAACTTCGCAGGCAGTAGACGGCATGCGTCGCGGTACAAAATTGATGCGTCCCTGCCAATGTGAAGTAGGACTGGTTGCCTCCTTGATCAACAGCGATTGCCATTATGCAGATTCATTCGCCTCCGCGGTTGATGTGAACTCCATGAGGAGTCCCCCCCTGCGCACATCGGCTCCACCACGTCCATCCCAAATGAAAGATCCTAGTCCAGCTGAGATTCCAGCCGATTGATCTGCCGACATATCGATTCCCGAGTAAGGTGCGTCACGTCGCCTAGGCTGCTCCATCTACCAGGTGATACATATCCCTGGGCAGATCACTGCAATCCAAGAGTTCATCAACACGCGGTTCCTCGCATTTCCTTCGTTTCCCATCTTCTTTTTCTTCTTCTTCACGGAGACTGTCACTCGCTATGCGGTCCCTTCTTTTTGCCGCTCTTGCTGGGCTTGCAGTTGCCCAGTCCAATTCGACGATTAGCAGCACTTCAGTCGTTTCAAGCACGTCCCGCGTGTCTTCAACACTGTCCTCCTCAGCGACTGTCAGCAGTGCCAACTCTGCGATCACCGTGGCGCTTGATGGCTCAGGTCAATACACTGCTATCAACGCTGCTGTTAGCGCAGCGCAGAACAGTGGTATTCCCACTGTCACAGTCCTATCTGGTGAGCCTCTCACTTATGTTCATTCTTCAATCAAAAATCTAACATCGCTAGGAACCTACATGGAGGCAGTCACCGTCGTTGGCACCGCCACAGTGACCATCGTTGGAGCTACGGCTACAGCTGCTACTGACTGGTCCCAGAACCAAGTCGTCATCTCGAACCCTGCTGTAGCGCTCACCATCGGTTCCAACAGTGCCAAAGGCGTGACACTGAGAAATCTTAATTTCATCAATTCCGCTAGCACAGGTCCATCCGTGAACGCCGTCGTACTTTCTTTGAGGGGTAACAATATAGCCTTTTATGGATGTTCCGTTGTATCTCCAGGAGCTACTGCTATCTCTGCGTCGTACGGCCTGGCGTTCTTTGCCAACTCAAGGATTGAGGGTTCCGATAAGCTCTTCTACAATGTTCCGTCGATGTACGTGTACAAGTCGACCATTGTGCCGCTTTCCTCGGGCGCCAGCATTGTCTACTCGAAGGGTGCGACTGTGAACAACGTATTCTACAACTCTACAGTCGTTTTCGATTCGGGTTCCATCGAGCAGAAGCCTGGTTCCAGCAACGCTGGTGTGTTCCTGGCGGCGCCTAACGGAGCTGGTGCAACCGTCATCTATCGCAACGTCGCAATGGGAAGCCTTGTTTCCGCAGCCGGTATTCACCCGTCGGCAGCTACTGTCTCGTCATTCTACGGCGAGTTCGCCACCACAGGCGCCGGATCATATGCTAAGAACGCGGCGACTCGTCCTACGTACGACACCTTGCTCACTGCAGACCAAGTGTCGCAGTATACTGTCGACAAAGTGTTTGCAAACGCCTTCTACCCCTACGGTAGCCCTTCGACTTCGTGGGTCGACTCATCTGTGTTGTTGTCTGTGGCCAATTCAGATACTGCACAGCTCGCCTTTGCTTCGTCCTCAGCGATCGTTGCTTCCCCGACTTCCTCGATCGCACCTTCGAGCACATCCAACTCCACTGTCTCAGCGGGTGTGAGCACCAGTGCCTCATCGACTGCATCGTGCGCGCCCTCTGCCACCCTGATTGTGTCTAAGAACCCTGGTGCGTGCGATTACAGCAATGTCACCGCTGCTATCGCCGCCCTGCCGAACGATTCCAAGGCATATACCATCCAGATTGGAGCTGGCGTCTACAACGAGCAGATCTCAATCACTCGCAAGGGCAAGGTCACACTGATTGGCGCAACTAATAACACTCGCGATTATACCCAGAATCAGGTCACCATCCAGACCTCGAATGGTGTCCTAACCAGCGCTGGCCAAGATGAGATCACACCTGTCATCAATGCGAAGAAGACCAATGACAACTCTGGTATGGCTCTGTACAACATCAACTTTGCCAATGTCTACCCGCAGACGAAGAACACAGCTGCATTGGCTGCCGACTTCTATGGAGCTAACCTTGCCGCCTATGGATGCTCCTTCACTGGGTTCCAGGATACCTTGTTGGCTAATAAGGGTACTCAGGTGTTCTCCAACTGCTATATTGAAGGTATGGCTACCTCCTTGACCTCATTGGGACTGACTTGTTGACTTCGATTAGGTAGCGTAGACTTCATCTGGGGCTACTCGACTGCTTTCTTCCATCAGTGCATGATCGTCACCAACACTCCCGGTAGCTGTATTGCAGCACAGGCTAGATCTACTGCTACCACCACTGGTGGATACGTCTTCGATCGCTCTGTCATTACCTACAGCTCCACCTATGGAAGCTCATTCGGGTTAAGTTACCTTGGACGTCCCTACTCTGAGAACTCGATTGCAGTATACACCAACTGTTTCATCGATAAACACATCTCCGCTGCTGGTTGGTCGGTCTGGTCAACGAGTGCTCCGCAAACCTCGAATGTCATGTTCGGCGAATACGCAAACACCGGCCCCGGCTCTTGGCAGGCCTCTACACAGCGTGCTAGCTTTGCAACCAACTTGACCGCTTCTCAAGCTGCGCAATATGAGCTTGCTGCCTGGATTGGCGACACTACTTGGCTCGATCAGACAGCGTACAACTATGTGCCTTCCTACAGCTTAACAGGTCCTTCGACTTCGGCCTCGCCATCCACCAACACTACTGCCTCTGCTGGTAGCTCCACCACTTCAACCATCAACACCCACCCCGATAGTGGTTCAGTACCGCCAGTTGGTGCCATCGTTGTGTCAGTTGACGGTAGCCACAATGCTACCTTCACCAATGTCACGGCGGCCCTCACATCTCTGCCCAAGGACGCTACAAACCAGACAATTTTCCTCTACCCTGGTAGCTACAACGAGCAGGTGCCGTCGATTAACCGTCCTGGCGCCGTGAGAATTATTGGATACACCACTGGCAATCCTGGCCAATCGTACAAGGATAACACCGTCACAATCACGTTCTCTCGTGGTCTGTCCGTCTCGCCGCTTCCCGCTGGGCACTCTGATGCTGAGACTGCTACTGTTCAGACAGCCTCTAGCCGCATCAGCTTCTACAATATTGCCATGATCAATACAGACAATCTTGACGGTGCTGAGGCTTCGTATGTAACGCTCGCTGCTTCAATCTATGGTAACGATATTGCCTTCTACGGCTGCTCGTTTGACGGTTGGCAGGATACACTGCTCACTGGTGCCACTACTGGCTACCAGTACTACGAGTCTTGCTACATCGGTGGTGAGTATATAAGCTTCTTCCCGTCTTTGCACGTGAGTTAACCAATGGCAACAGGTGCGATTGATTTCATATGGGGATACTCCAAGGCGTACTTCAAGGGGTGCACAATTGGCGCTAAGCGCAAATCTTCTGCCATCACTGCTCACAGCAGAGCCTCGTCTTCTGCCATTGGAGGTTACATCTTTGACAATTGCCTTTTTACTACTGCCCCTGGTGTGGCGGACGACCTCACAAACAAGGTCTACCTGGGTCGCCCATACTCTGCGTATGCTCTGGTTGTCGTCAAGAACAGCTACATCGATTCGGCAATAGCGCCTGCAGGTTGGAAGATCTGGAGTGCGACTGACCCACGAACGGACCACATCACGTTCGCAGAGTTCAACAACAGCGGCCCCTCGAACTGGGAGAACAATGCGGCTGCTCGTCAGACTTTCGGATTTGCTACGCTTCTCGCATCTGACACATACTCGCTTGCGTCTGTGATAGACTCAACTGAGTGGATCGATATGACCTACTGGAACTCCATTGTCACTCCCGCTCCTGCTACTGCCATTCCTGCTGGCCCTGCAAACATTACAGTAGGCGGGAACTCTACTGTCGATGGCACGACCCCACCAAGCGGCGCTCTCATTGTATCCAAGAGCCCTATCACTGGGGTCACTACCTACCAGACTATCCAAGATGCCTTGAATGCAGCCCCGACCACCAGCAAGGTCAACGCCACCATCTTCATCTATCCTGGCGTATACAACGAGCAACTCATTGTCAACAAGTCCGGCACAACCATATTCATGGGCTACAGCAATGCTACAGATGACTACTCTCAGAACCAGGTTTCCATTCAGTTCAATCACGGCATCGATACTCAAGGCACAGATGGAAGCGATACCGACGGAGCAACCGTGTATGCTACCGGCAACTACTTCTACGCCTACAACATCAATTTCCGCAATACGGCTGGCACTACTCAGAACATCGCCTCACTCGGCTTTGCAGTGAAGAGTAGCAAGTTTGCTGCTCTATATGGCTGCCAGATCTATGGCAACCAGGATACGCTCGACATCTCGGGTAATCTCTTCACGTTCAAGACATACATCGAGGGGTAAGGCATACATCAGCATTTCTCTTCATTCACAAGCTAACGGCACGATCAGCAACGTTGATTTCGTGTTTGGCAACGGAGCGGCGTACTTCCTTGACTCTACTATCTCGCCTAATGAAGATGGCATCAGCATTACTGCAGACAAGCGCACCACCAATACCACTGCTGGAGGTCTCGTATTCGACCAGTGTACGTTGAAGCCTGCCCCTGGAACAGGTCCCTTCAAGAACATTGGTCTCGGCAGGCCGTGGAACAACAACGCACGCGTGGCGTTCGTCGACTGTTATCTCGACTCGATGATCAGCGCTGCTGGGTGGAACCAGTGGAGCAAATCCTCGCCTCAGACAGCTGGCGTGACCTTCGGAGAGTATCATAACTACGGTCCAGGCTCCAATGTTTGCAACCGTGCTTCGTTCTCGCAGCAGCTCTCGGACGCAGATGTTGTTCAGTTCCAGCTCGGCAACTTCTTCGCTTCTACCAAGTTCATCGACTTTTCTCGCGTCAACACACAGCCATTTACCATCGGTATCGGCTCTGTTCAGATCTGCGCCACCGCCTCATCGTCAGCCATCTTGGCTTCTAGCACCAGCTTGAGCTCAAGTATCGCCTCCTCGTCGGTGACACTGTCTTCGAGCTCAGTGTCGTCTTCGTCCTTGCCTGTCGTCACTGTCTATACTACCGCAACAGCTGTCGTTAAGCTCACGGCTAGCACTACAATTACCCAGCCTGACGCGACTTCAACCACCGTTCTCAAAATCACCTCAACCGCATCCTTCACGGGCGCCGACGTCGTCAAGACTAACGTTGAGAAGGAGACCGCAACCGTCTCATTCACTTCTCCTGACGTCACTTCTACGTCCACATTCATGGTCACCGAAGACGATGGTTTAACAATTACCCCGGATGCTGTTACCAAGAACAGTATCGTCAAGGCGACGACTACAATCGGCGGAACCACAACTGCCAAGACTCCTACTTCAACGATCAAGGGCACCACTACTAGCATTCTTGTCCGGACTGTAAGCCCCAAGCCTACGACGATCACACAGAGCGAAGGAACTACTGCCATATTCGTAAGCAGCATCACGCCAAAGGGCGCTTCCACAACAATCAAGACGACCATTTCGTTGGAACCGAGCAGCACCAAAACTACTACAATCAAGGCCAAGAACTCAGTGACCATCAGCACAGTTTCTCTCAAGACGGTTACCAAGAAGACGACTACCACTGAGTCTTGCATCCCCACGGAGCCTGCTCACATGGTCCGCCGTGGCGCAATTATCCCCCGCGCGGGTGGTAGTACTACCACAATCACTATTAGCACGGCAATCACCAGCTTCGTCAAGACAGCTACGGCGACACAGACTGGTTTCACTGCTCTTGTCACCGAAACTTCCGTCGCTAAGATCAAGACGTACACTCAGCCAGGCGCTACCAGCACCTTGGACCTGACTTCTTTCGTCAAGACCACGACTATAGCACAGCCTGGCCTTACACACCTTATTACTGTGACATCAATTGACAAGGTTGGCAAAACTACGACTCTAAAGGCCTCCACAACAACTGTTTTGTCTACTAGCTACATCACGCAGCAGCAGTTGCAGACTGTGACGCCCGATGCGGTGACAATCAACAGCCTGAAGACTCGTACATCAACTCAGGTTGTTACTGCTGCCCAGCAGACTGTCTACATCACGAAGTCTGCCGATGTGACGTCCACAATCCGCACCACGCTCTCTATCAGCACGCACACAATTTTCCAAACTATAACACAGGGCGGCGACGTTGCAACGAGTACAGTGACTGCGCCTCCAGGCACTAAGACCGTAGTTGCGAAGAGCACGACTACTGTTTGGTCGGTGGCTACGAAATTTGCGAAGCACGCGCAAGCTTGCAACTAGGAGATAATACTGAATGCTACCGCATTTCTATCTGTACATATTGTTTAATGTCTAGAAAAAGGAAACACGAGATAACTTAGGAGTTGTTCAGTATCTTCATGTTCGAACACCTCTCCAGAATCGCGCTACATTCATGACAGCTTCAAGCGAGCGACTCGGCCACCTAATCCTGATGCCCAGCACGTATCTCTGCTCACGCACTCCACAGCGTCAAAACTTCCGTTGCCGATGGCTTGCCAGTTCTTGCCGCCATCATACGTAATGTCTGAGCCTGAGGTTCCCACCGCAACCGCAGTACGACCTCGTCCGGACACCCATGACACGCCCGATCTGTACCCTCCAGGGAAGCTCTCTGCTTTGTGCCACGTCTTGCCGCCATCCTTCGACCATGCAGCGTTGTTCACGTTTTCCGCTGGCTTTTCGTAGTCTCCACCAACAGCGATTCCATTCTTCTCGTCCCTGAATCTAACCGAGAACACACCAGCCGCTGCACCGCCCCCAATCGAGCTATTGCTAACCTTCCACTGATGCCCGTCGTCGCTCCGGTAGATACGTCCTGGGTCCACGCCACCACTTGCGATATACCACCGACCCGCAGCAGCTTCAATACACGTCCCACTTGCTGCAAACCCGAACTCGCCGGTCAAAGCAGCAGGAATACCTGCAGGATCAACAATCTTCCACGTCGCGCCGCCATCCCAGGTTCCAATCAGCCTAAACTTCCCTTCCACAGGATCGCTTATAGCAAGACCATGCTTCTTGTTCTCGAACACCATGCAGTCATAAAACGCATTGGGTTCAGTGTTGATGAATGTCGGTTTCCAAGACTTGCCACCATCACTGGTTTGGTAGATACGGCTCGCGTATCCCTTGCCGATTGACAATATCACAGCTGACTTGTCAGAGAAGGCTTCGATGTCTCGAAATTGGAAGTTAGTTGAGTTTTCTGGGGATAGGGAGGGCGAAACGTTGGACCATGTCGAGCCGCCGTTCTTAGTAAGGAGGACGGTGCTGTTGGTTCCTGCTATCCATACGACATCCTTTGAGACGGATGAGAGGCCGCGGAATTGTTGGGTGCTGTTCGTTGGTTTGAGGTCCCATGCTAGAGGAGAAGGTTTGAAAGCTGGGTAGGTGCTTGAGAGTGCTGTTGCGGTTGGCGACAAGAGGATTGCGCTAAGCCCTATGAGTGCGTTGGAACCTTTCATCGCGAGGTAGTCAATGGATGAGGCTTTTTTTCCCAAACGTCGAAAAAAGATGGTGCGAGTAATGATGTTATTGTTATGGTTCTTGAGCGAGGTACAAGGTGCCCCACTTTGCGTGGCAATGTCTAACCTGGAAAGGCAGGTGGGCTTGATGGATTCATAATAGGGAGATGCGATTTATCGGCCATCACGAACTCGCACGCGAACATTTTCTCCGACTGGGCTTTACTTCACAGTATCGCCATCAGCGAGGTGTTTCTCCTGAGGATCCTTTTTGTTGAAAACGTTCAGTTGGATGGAAGTGAGCCTTGTAAGTGAAGTGCCCTATCCCAGTAGTTCATGACTGTATGGTGCTTGCGATACCAGCCATATTTTTCCCTCAGTATCTTGTTGGCCTTGAGGATACCTTCTGAAAAGGCAGCCACATACAAATGAGCATCCTCCTGGACTGATAAATTACATTGGAGAGAGCAAGGGGCAAGGTTGATACCCATTTGGTACGTCTGAGCACTCAGGGGTGCTTCATGATTGTGGTGTTGTTCATCATCAATGAGTGCATGAATCTGCTTCAGGGGTACTGTGAAGGGATGACCAAGTTTACTTCCTCTTTCTGCTGCTGCACGCTTCCTAGCTCTTCTCTTATTATTCCAGTGTGCTTGGTCCTTCACCCACTGCTGTCCAGTCTTTGCTGTGATCCTGTGTTCATCAGCTATCTGCTTCAAGGTCTCCCCATCCTGCTGTTGATCATGTGCCTCAAAGTAGTGGGAACGCTCAGAACTATCAGGTTCCTTGAGGCTGTGGTGTTGTTCCGGGGTCTTTGGCGATTCACAGGAACTCATTTTTGTCAAACAATACTAATATTTGAGTGAGTTGGAGGGGGTGATAGGGCAGGTTTGATGGGGTTGATGACCTCATTGAACTGAGCCGAAACGAATTATTGCACCCCCTGGTGGGATGATGCCCCTCTCTGGCGTCACACTGCAGCCTGGGGTGTCGTGTCAATCCTGCCTCCTAGGCACGTCGCACACTATCCTCTGCCCTTGCTGTTCCTCCATCTCTGCCCCTATTCATGCGGCTAGCGTATAAGGTGTAAAGTCCAATCTCTTGAGCGGCCTGTCGCTCGCCGTATAGAGACTCCTTCTTGATCGATATCCCTCGTCCATAAAGACTGTAAGGTGCTGGCATCTGAGGCATAGATTAGACTTGGATCTAGAGCAGTCCCGTCAGCACATATTGTAGCCAGAATCGTGATCCATTCCCGTAAGCCATCCTGTAGAGCTGATCGAAGCTCACCCCTATTCCACATTGCTTCATTGAAGACCTTGTAAGTCCGGGTTCCAAGTTCAAAGCCTTACTGTCATATATGTCGTATGACACTCTCCTGGTCCGGCCTACACGCGATCAAAATTGCACCTTCTTGATGGCATTGTGTGGAAAGGTTGAGGTGTTGATTGATTCTTTTAGCTATTGGCTGGAATCGATCGGGACTATATAATAGAAGGCAATAGCAGTGAAGGATGGGAAGCAAACTGAACTAACCAAATCAGCTGGACAGTCACTGCAGCGGACCGCTAGCAAACACAATCAGTGCCGTGGACCGCTAGCAAACAGGTGGCAATCGTTGGATATCTTCACCCCTCCGACACATTGTCGACAGCCTGGGTGACCTCCTCTTGTGTAGCATCCTGCTTGATCAGAATTGATGTCATAACTCCACGGGTTCCGCCGTTCATATTTCTACAGTCCTCAGTTGAAGCCGGAATTTTGCCCGCATAGGGCTGTGACTGGTACTTGTGGAATACCTGCCCATTCTGGACCACCTCACCGTCGTAGTCAAAGCGGACATCGTATTGCTCAAGGTCGGGCTTATTCTTCGGCCAAGCGGTCTTTCCTCTACTGATAGTTGGTTTTGCGAGTTTCTTCCAAGCTCCACTGTCACTGATGCCTCTGCTGACGGTCTTGAGGGTCTTCATGGTTGAGAGGCTGGTGGTCGAGCGGCTAGTTTGACTCGTCAAAGTTGTCGATGATGTCTCTGAACTGAGAAGAAAAGTATGCAGGGAACTGGTGAGAGCGATATATCTGTTGTTACCCAGTGAGATGTGGGAGAGGCTGACTGAACCGAACATTCAAGAAACAGAAGGTATTTAATAGTTTCTCACCGATACTGATTCGTCTCCATTTATGCAGGGGCACACAATGATTGATGAAGTAGTCCACGTATGAGCGCGCCTCGGGAGCGCTCTGACAAAGTATTGGGATTGTGCACTCTGTTCTTGGTTTGTCAACACAAAACAGTAGTGAAGGGGGCACAGCACAAAGCCCCATGTGTAGAAAGTGACGGGTGCTCAGAGCTGTCAACAAACAAACCAAACCAAATATGAGGCTCTATACTTGCTTATTTGGCAACTTTGTAGTGTTGTAGTTTGCTTGTTTGATTTGACGCGGCTCTGAGAGGCTTATTTGTTTGCTTGATTGCTGATATTTGAGTGATCTGAGAGTACCGTGAGGGTATTTCTATGGTGTTGTAGGCAGCGGGTCCTCCCATTTATTAATAGCAAACTTGTCGATGAGTTCATCGTCGTCATACTTTGCTGCTGCTGCTGCTGCTGCGGTGGGGGCGAGGTAACCTGCCCTACTCCATCGCTGTACGCAAACCAAAGCAGCGAGTAGTTGACTGTCCATTTTCCGCCTCTTTGGCTCCATTATATCCCCAGTACCAGAGAACACACGCTCGCAATCGACATTGGAGGCTGGGATAGTCAGCACGTCCAGCGCCAATTGTGAGAGGTTTGGGTATTTTGGCGTCAGCTGTTGCCAGTATTGTACAGCTGTTTGCCCCTCCTTGCGTTGTATAGCAGTCCACATAGGCTCTTTAAGCCAGCTCTTGTACTCATCTTCCTCTTGTAGCTCGCCCTTATCGTCGTCATTGTCAAGTATCGAGTCGATCGCATCGTCAAAGCTGCTCAATTTAGACTTTAGTGATAGTGTGATTATAGTTGTAGTAGCACCCGCGCAAGTAAGCTTATATTCAGCTCAGACTTGCTGGAACCGTGCTTCCAAAGGGCTCAATTGTAAAGGCTTATTGCGCCAAACTTGCTTAAAGTATGTTTTATAACGCGGGTGAAGAGCCGTAGCAGTGTAGTATAGGGGTGTTCGAACAAGTTTCTTGAAGTAGTAGACTGCTTTACGCTTTGCAGCACGTAGATTGACTGGTAGGTGGTCTTCAGGTGCCTCAGTTGGCTCGTAGTCAACATCTCCCCAGGCCTGGAGGCGTGAATCGCATCAGTGCCAAACATAACAGTTTGGCCGACGAGGTTGAGTATGTGGCAAGCGTAGCGGAGGCGTCAATCGTTAGCCACAAAGCCGTACATCGTAGCAAGCTTGTTGACAGCGGTGTCATTATTGTAGGCATTGTCAAGCATGAAGTAACCAAGCATGCTGCTGTTGATGTCAAAGGATCGTAGGATTTGTGTAACGCAGTCTGAAATTGCCTCGCTAGTATGTGCTTCTAACTGTGGCAACGCGATTGGAAGGTCAAAAAGCTTGCCATTGTTGTCAGCAAAGTGAGCGACTACTGCAAAGAAGCCACGCTTCCCCCCTTTGGTCATCCAACCGTCAAAGCTAACGTGTATTTTGCTAGAGGCCTCAGACAACGCATACTTGATTTGAGAATATAAGGCCTTGTAGAGCTTCATTACAAACGCGGGGACGCTTTTGTGAGTCCTCCAAAGCGCTGCCTCAGCCTCTGGGTTGGCGAATTGTATCATCATGCGGAAGGACTCAGTCGTAAACTTGCGCAGAGGCCTATTGTTGTCAACGAGCCACAGTACAGCAGCCTCGCGGAAGCCCTGTTTGTCGAAGTTACTTAGCTCTTGATAGACCTCTTGGTTGAGCTTAATGCCCTTCGTGATTGCTTCTTGTATAAACGTTTGACCAAACTTCAGCAGTTTCTAGCGTACTACAGGGCTGTCTTTTCTGAGCCTGTGGCCAGGTAGATCGGCCTTGAGGTGTGTATTGGCAGAGCTTGTTGCTGCACCGACTTGTAGCAAGCCGCCAGGCCTCTTGTGTGTATGACAGTACTTGTGACGGTTTATGGAGTAAAGCGGTCATGTCTGCCACGTGTGCTGGTGCAGTGCTCTTGCCTGTTCCAATAGCACTTTCTGTCTGCACAACAGATACATCATGTAAACAGACCCCGCTGGGGGTCGAGTGAGGGAGACAGAACACTGAAAAAACAACACAACATAATATACTGATTTTACTGCTTCACGCGGTTACCCCTGACTTACTGCCCTGCGTGGTTACACCTTCACTTATTGCATTTACTGCAACAGTTATGAGCCCGGATAGCAACTGAAGCTTGCCAACAGCCCAAATAGCGACTGAGAAGCTTCCTCACTACGACAGATTGCAACTGAGAAGCTTGCTTGCTCACTCACTCACTCACTGACTCACAACAACTGACCGGCACCTACGATCGAGATCAACAATTGATCATACTGTACGGAGCCACCAACACATCAACCAACAATGACTACCGAATCAGACCCTGTAGTCACCCGAGTGACAGTCGTCCTCGATCGAGCTGACAACTGGCACAAGTGGCTATTCATTTGAAAGGATACTGCACAGAAGAATGAGCTCTGGCAGTACGTGGACCCTGCCATAAATGCAGCGGACCTGCCTACGTTAATGGCACCACCTGAACCTCAACTCACTGATCACAACAATGATGCAACATCGATTGCTCACCTTTCAGCTGCACAGCAGAAGCTGTTTCAGTGGGAATACGACCGATGGGAACGCAAGGACATTGAGTACAGACGTCAGAAGAAAGCACTGGCTGAGTTCAACTCTGAGATTGGCAAAACGATTGCTGCAAAGCACCTTTACCTGATCGAGAACAAGGACACACCGTACAAACGATTGACAACACTCAAGAAGCACCTTGCACCATCAGATGCAACACGACAATGCGATCTTATTGCACGATACAAAGCACTCCAGACACCACCACGAGGCAAGAAGACTGAGGAGTGGCTACGTTCCTGGGTAGAGGTCACAAACATGTGCATCTCTGCTAAGGTCCCTGAGACAATGGGATCTCGAGCACAGGAAGTGTCACAAAGATGCTACGAGTAGGCCCTTTAGGACTCGCTGGGAGTCTAAATCAATTACTACGTACGGTATCTAAGTAGGTACAAGACGTTGTGTACCAAACAGAACTCTACCAGCAATAGTCTATATACTTACGTGTGGGTTTGTTCGGTTACCGGTTAATAATCGGAACTGAGTTGGATAGGTATCGGGGTTGCAAGTCCCGGAGCGGGGCTTGCAGAATCCTAATACTCCCGCCTCGGAGGTTGCAGGCCCGCTCCGGAGGTGACCGGAGGTTGTACGTCCGCTTCGGAGGTGTGTAAGGACGCTGGGGATTTGGTGCGTACGGTCAGGGACAGTACGGAGCGGATCCGGATATTGTCAGGGGATCTGGAGAGGATACCGTGACAGGAAGACTTCCTTGTTGCTTGTAGGACAATTGACCCAGAGTATGGGACATCAGGACTGCGTGCTCTGATCGACCTGGAAGAAGCTGGTACTGCTATTCCATCAGTGGACGACTATGTCAGCAAATTCACAACCTACCTTAAGCGGATACGACCACTATCGACAGGACTCAGCTCAATGGCAGCAGAGCTCGACGTTGCTCAGCCTCAGCAGCAGCAGCAGCAGCAAAAGAAGAGGGATGGCAATAAGGCTGAACCTCAATGCCTGTGTGGTCTGAAACATTATTGGGTTGACTGCTGGTTGATCAACACTGAACACCCACAACGGCCAAAGGCTTATGCCAACCCAATTGGCCAGAAGAAGCTGAATGCTGCCCTTGCTGCCAATCCTGACCTGGGAGACCGGATCAACAAGGCACTTGACAAGTGGCGCACAAAGCAACAAGGTGGTGGAGGGAGCATTGCCATGGATGATGGCAGCCCCCCTACTAGACCGATAGTCAACACTGTACGATATATGGTACAGGACTCAGAGCCCAATGCTCTTGAGTATAACCAAGTCAGAACAGAGACCGAGACGACTCAAGACAACCGAGTCAAGACCGAGACGACTCAAGACAACCAAGTCAAAACAGAGACAGATACAACCACAGATGATGGCTTAAAGCTGGAGGACGACCTCTACACAGCAGTGAGCATAGAGGAAGACATCGACAAGCTCAGTAATCGATGGATACTTGACCCTGGCTCCAATACTCATGTAATCAACACTGAAGAATGGACTGGGTGGACAAGGCAATACGATGCTTCTACCACTGACTTTGTAGGAGCTGGAACAGGACGTATCCAGATTACTGCCTGGGGAAACATGGAACTAATGGCAAAGACACCGACAGGTGTACGACCACTGAAACTCACCCATGTTGCCTATGTCCCAGGATTCATTACTAGCCTGATTGGTCTGGCACGCTGCAAGAAGATGGACATACACTTCAACTCTGGACGAGACCTCTTGTACAAGGGCAATCCAGGAACGGTCCTTGCCTACCTGGAGCATGATGGAGGACACTGGCTGGTAGATGCTGATATCTCACGCCGTCCAAAACCAATTCTATTGTCATCCTTCAGCACTATCCACCGACCTTCAAAGGCTCCACGTCCAGACCAGACAGTCAGTGCTCAGACAGCTTACCAGATATGGGGTCATCCTGGCAAGAAAGCAATTGAGAAGCTCACAGAACACGTTGACGGCCTTGTCATTGAAGGCAACACTGAGGGATTCTGCAATGTCTGTACAGAGTCAAAGTTGACAAAGCAGATATCTCGACGACAACAGGAGGATCAAGCACAGGAGCCCTTCTACCGAGTTGCTGTTGACATCATTTAGCTGATACCCCAAGGAGAAGCCTGCATGAATAGAGATCGATGGGCTGGACACCTTGTCGATCAATACTCCAAGTGGCACAAAGTCTCTACCTTCCCACATCGATCAAAGTCTTTCCTGAGTCGATGGATGGTCCAGAACGTACGAAGTATACAGCGCATTTTCAACTATGATATAACAGCTATCAAGACAGACAACAAACGTGGATATGGCACTTCTCCAAACTTCTTGGAAGACCTCTGCAAAGACCTTGGTATTCGATATGAACCACGAGCAGAGTACACAGAAGAACAGAATGGACTGGCAGAACGAGCAGGATCACTGCTTGTCATTTGAGCCAGAGCCATGAGGATTCAAGCAGGACTGCCAAAGTCCCTGTCCCATGAGTTGATTTGAACAGCAGCATATGTCCTGAATTGGACACCAACAGAAGCACTGCAATGGAAGACACCATACGAAACTGTCTGGAGAACAAAGCCAAAGGTTCAACACATGAATCCAATAGGCTGTCGAGCCTATGTACTCAATTGATTGCTCAAGCGTGCAGACAAGCTTGAATCAAGAGTATTGATTGGACACTTGGTTGGTTATGACTCTACCAACATCTTCAGAATCTGGCTACCCACTAAGGACAAAGTTATACGTACCCGAGATGTTGTCTTTGAACCTTCAAAGTTCTATGAAGGTCTACAGGGCTATGCCCCTGAGTCAGTGATCGAGGAGGTCATTGAGCTTCTGGCATTTCCAGAGGAATCTGAGCCTGATGATATGGCAATTGAAGACCTGTTGACATCTTGACAACGTCGTCAACAGCAGAACCCAGACACACCTGTGCTCACTGATTCACAGGTGGGGGGTGATGGAATACAACAAGAGGACAGAAAGGAACAGGAGCATTACAACAGAGAACTTTTCACTCCAGGACACTTGATTCAAGGACCTCAGGATCTCTCTGCAACCCAGATTGAAGGCTATATACCCAATCAACACCAGAACAATGCTCCAAGACGTCGAAACCTTGACCTTGTGTGAGAGGGGGCCAGGTGGGGATACCAACTGCTCTCTGAGATGGAAGGATTGGTGGAAGGATGGTTCAGGCTTGTTGGAGATAAGGGTGTAGAGGAGACCAAGTGTGGGGATACCACAAGTGGTAAAAAGGATAAGTGATAAAGAAGGGATCAAGTGTGGGAATACCACAAAGGATCAGTGAGAAGTGAGTTGAGGAAGGAATTGTTGAGGTGAATTGAAGGAGTGGATTGAGTTTTGAATTGCAAGCATGAGTTATCTGAGCAGGAGGGCAGGCTGCCTTTATAGACAGACTGCTGGCTCCTGGAATGTTCTAGATACATTGGCATTTGTAATCATTTGTAATCATTTGTCAGCATTTGTCAGCAACTGGAAGATTCTGTGTTGTTCCATGGGATTCCATGGGGTTCCATGAGGTTCCATGGGATTCCATGAGGTTCCATGAGGTTCCATGATGTTCCATGAGGTGTGACTGGGTGGATTGTTATTGGCTGCAAGCCATGTCAGGATGACACCTTGACACAGACAACATCATTGAAGGCCCACGACAGACACGACAGACACAACAAATCACTGATTATCAGGAACCTGGGAGATGGTACATACATGCAGTTTCCTATGGAGGATCAGTGGACAATTACCTAAGGGCTTTTTCAACTGCCTTGAACACTGAACCAGCATCAAAGATCCATCGAACACAGGTCCCTGAGGCTCCTCGATCATATCGAGAGCTAGACTACCATCAGTTTGGTGAACAGTTTCGACAGGCTGCTCAGAAGGAGTATCTTGAGATATGGGGAAAAGGCTGCTTTGCCAAAACAACACACACAGCACAGACGGCTGATGCAGAAGTGTTACCCCTGATGTGGGTATTCACATACAAATTTGATGAAGATGGCTATCTCTATCGATTCAAGGCACGTCTTGTAATCCGAGGAGATCTTCAACAGCCATATGGAGACACCTATGCTGCTACACTGGCTGCTCAAACATTCCGAGCACTCATTGCAATAGCCAATCAGTTTGGGCTGGAGCTACTCCAGTACGATGTACCAAATGCATTTCTTAATGCTACACTCAATCGAAAGCTCTATGCTGAGACACCGGATGGTTTCAAGAAGGATGGAGAGCTATTACAGGTACTGAGAGCCCTGTATGGACTGCAAGAGTCGCCACTGTTGTGGTACAAGGACCTCAGAGAGACACTGCAGTCTCTGGGTTTGACGTCAATCCCAGGATTCCCATGTGTCTATGTCAACAACTGGTTGATTATATTCGTCTATGTTGACGATATTGTCATGGCCTTTCACCCATCAAACCAGCATCTACATCAAACCTTTGAGAGGAAGCTTGACAAGCACTACAACTTGAAGTGTCTTGGTCAACTCAAGTGGTTCTTGGGCATACGCATTGTTCGAGACACTGACAAACGCTCAATCTACTTAGTCCAGGATGCCTATATCGACAAGGTTGCAGCCAAGTACAATATCATCTCTACAGGTCGCCACTCAGAGGTGCCTATGCTGGTAAACTACCTGGATCAATCCACTGAAGAACCAAACAAAGCTTAAACAAAGATGTATCAGGAGCTTGTTGGACATCTTGCCTTCCTCACACAGTATACACGACCTGATCTGGCTTGTGCCCATGTGATCCATGCATCTCATTTGACCAACCCTGGTCAGGCACACATGGAATCAATACGAAAAGTGTGGCGCCACATCCTTGAGACAAAATATCAAGCACTGGAAGCACAAGTTGTTGATGAAGGTGGGATTCAGGAGTACCTTGCAACACCACAAGACTATCGGGATCCAATATTCTTTGGAGCATCTGATGCTGCATTTGCTGACAATGTTGAGACACGTCGAAGCTCTCAAGGATACGTATTTCAACTATTTGGCATGACTATTGACTGGAAGTCAACACTTCAATGCACTGTCACAAAGTCGACAACAGAAGTAGAGCTGCTTGCTCTATCCCTTGCTGGATCAGAGATGGAAGAATGGTGCCGACTCTTCAATGGACTGTCCTTGAAGCTCAACCAAACACCCATCATTTGGTGTGACAATCAGCAGACTGTGGGGATAGTTACAAAAGATCAGGACAAACTGAGCACCAAACTCAAACATGTTGATATTCACCAGAACTGGATCCGTCAGGAGGTTAAGGGACACCGGCTCCATGTGCAATGGAGATCCACAAATCAGATGCCAGCTGATGGCATGACCAAGATGCTTGCATGTCAAAAGCACATCGAGTTTGTCAAACAACTACACCTTGTGGACATACGTTCAAAGGTTCAGGAGATGGAAAGATAATTGAGAGTTCATCCTTTCATCATGGATTGACTACAGGATGAGGGGGTGTGTGATGGTTTATGGAGTGAAGCGGTCATGTCTGCCACGTGTGCTGGTGCAGTGCTCTTGCCTGTTCCAATAGCACTTTCTGTCTGCACAACAGATACGTCATGTAAACAGACCCCGCTGGGGGTCGAGTGAGGGAGACAGAACACTGAAAAAACAACACAACATAATATACTGATTTTACTGCTTCGCGCGGTTACCCCTGACTTACTGCCCTGCGCGGTTACACCTTCACTTATTGCATTTACTGCAACAGTACTTGCAGAAGTAGAGCTGCTCTGGCAGTGTGTGCTCCTTCTAAATCCGCCAGCCGTGCCTATATACCCAGCTGGGTCTGCCTGTAGGGGTACTGAGAGGTGGTGCAAAGCCCTTTACACGCTCCCAATCAAGGCCTTTGAAGTTGGTAAAGCTGACATCTGAAGCCTCGCTATCCTCTGAAGCCTCTGTAGCAGCACTACTAAACGCACAAGGCGAGTGAGTAGCTGAAGATGGCTTGTTGCCCACCAACTGCAATTCCCATGCCGGCTCACTGGCCCGTAGTGATGGCCTCCGGGCTTGCTTCCCTGGCTGGTCTGGTGTCATCCTGACATGGCTTGCAGCCAATAACAATCCACCCAGTCACACCTCATGGAACATCATGGAACCTCATGGAACCTCATGGAATCCCATGGAACCTCATGGAACCCCATGGAATCCCATGGAACATCATGGAACCTCATGGAATCCCATAGAACAACACAGAATCTTCCAGTTGCTGACAAATGCTGACAAATGATTACAAATGATTACAAATGCCAATGTATCTAGAACATTCCAGGAGCCAGC
>NW_022985371.1:243176-288150 GCF_010093625.1 Macroventuria anomochaeta
GAGCGTGCAGCGTCATATAACATTGTCAATCATCCAGAAAGGACTGCCAATGTGGTGCACTTTGCTGCCTGGATCAACTACTACACTATGGCCGATGAGCTGCTGTTCTACAACGACGAGTACGATGATCATAAGCCTGCAAAGCCTCCACCAAAGCCTCGAAGGCGACCTGCTACAGACCAACCTGGAGACTACGAAGCACGTGTGAGAGAGTGGGAGGCCTCAAAGGCACGCATACCAGTGGTACTGAAACCCAGAAACTCTATGAGAGTGTCATACTATGTGGAGAAGATTCTACCAGTATACTGCGCTGCATACAGTCATCTAGTCGCTCAGTCTGATGTACTCCGGGCTGAGGTACCTGTACAACAACAATATACTTGGTATCTGCAAGAAGATAACGACCCAAGCCATGGCACACGCAACTGCAACTCTCTGCCAGCAGTATATCGGCACGAATGTGGTGTCAAGGTGCTCTCACATCCAGCTAATTCACCCGACCTCAACCCTATTGAAGGCATCTGGAACATCATCAAGGAACGCGTCAAACGTCAACTATATACTATCAACACCATCACAGAGCTTAAGGCAGCACTACAACACGAGTGGAAGCAGGTTGGTCAAGAAATGGTGCAAGAGCGTATCAATGAGATACCCTATCGGTGTAGGCAGGTGTTTCAGCACCCCAGTGTTCGGTGCAAAACTGCGCTCTGGTAGAGCTGCAACACCACATAATTCGATCGTGATAGGATTGCATAGTATCTCAATAGCCTCAAGAATCAATTTCAGTTCAATCTGATGTATGTGGCTGCTGCGCAATGCAATTCTGTATGGCGAGTGCTAACAAAGTGACATTTGGTGGGGGTCAATTACATCAGCAAAAGTGTCCGAGATTTTTTGACTAGGGGGTGAGTTGGCCACATGGGTGAGTCAGCCACTTTTGCCAAGACCCCACCAAACCTCACCCCATTTTGGCCCAAAATAGCCTACATTGGTGCTGTATAAGGCAAAACAACCTTTGATATTACTTAAAGGCCTCTTCTACATCATTCTTGTATGTTCGTGTGTTGTGCCAAGCTAGCAGCGCCCTTGCTTCCGCTGGAGCTCTAGCTTTCAAAGTTCACGCTGTAGGAAAGTGTGACAATCGGACCATAAAATCTAAGCAGCAAGCTAGTAGAGTCATTGCCTACGCCAGAGATTCAACATTCTAAGTCTTCACTGTCGATAGCTTTCCGATTCCTAGCAAGCTCGTCTCGAGGTGACTTTAGGGTCTCCAAGAATTTCGGAGAAGTGCTGTTTTGATGCGAATGTGGGTACATATGAGCTCTCCTTTACAGGGAGGACTACCTTTTTCAGAGGAGGGACCCAATTAAATTCCATGAGCCCTCGCCACACAGAGTTCAGTAGCATCCATTGCCTTTTTCCTCAAAGCTGCCTTTGCAGGGATGGTTTAGAAAGTTCTAAACAGGTATGGCGAGGTGATTATCGCACCACCCCTTTCAATCCAATGCTCAGTAAATTAGTAGTCATCCCAGTCTGGACCGGTTTGGGTCGTTCCCCTTGTCTTCCCGGTCCAGCGAGAAAGCATTCGTGTTCCTCCTCATCTACTAGTCCTCTTTACTCTCTCTGTCCCTTGACATCTTCCACCACAACCCGCACCATGAAGCTCTGGGCGCTCCTGGCACTCGCTGCCTCCGTTGCAGTCCAGGCCTTTCCCCTTAGAAGACCACAAGGCTGAACTGCACACACGCGATGGTGATGTAAAGAAACACTTCGGATATCGTGTGGTCTCAAAGGTTTGTTCCCCATTTCATTCCACTCTCTACTCCATTCTATATTCCATTCCACATCCTCCGTAACCCGGCGACCAAACCAACTCACCTCCCAGGCCGAAGCCGAAGCCATTCATAACAACGGCGGCAAAGCCGTGCAGTCCTCAGGCAACGGGGGCCGCCAGATTGGCCCGGGTCTTTACATCTTGAATTCATTCCAAGCCTGGGAAGACAATGACCCTAATGGGGACGTTCAATGGGATTGCGTGGTGATGGTTGACGCCGACGAATGGGACAAATGGAATAAGGTCTACCTCCCCGAGCTTTTCACGTTCCCCGAAGACGCGGAGAAACAAAAGAACACGTGCAAGCCACTTGGGCTGTGGAACATGTTTCCAACAAGCAGTACGTGTTCAATTCCTTTTCTTCCTTTTGGGCTTGCTGTTGATACTGACGCATCGGACACCGCAGAGAAGAACCGCCTACGCTTCATCGGGTACGTCTCTCCGGGCGCGACGATCGAGAACACGGTGATTTTCGCCAAGGTGAAGGGCCATCTACACATGACCCAAGAATTGCTTCCGCCGGCCCTTATCGACACTGGTAAGGTGCATCTCGCGCAGTGTGCGGAGCGGGGGACCGAGGCCAACAAACAGATTGGCAAAATGGGTGCTGCGGATTGGGGTTTTGTGAACTCCCTTCCAGGCTACGGAATGGGGGAATATAAGGGGGAGAAGCGCTAGTTAGGAGGAATCAGTTGTTAGGGGACGACAGGTGAGGGTACGTGGGGATCAAAAGGGAGGCTTCAGGGTAAACATGGGTGGTGAATAGAAAGGTAGACTTACTACGGTAACCGAGTTCTTTGTACGTAGCTGGAATCCTCGCCGAATTTAAGTCTTATGCCTGGAAATCAGAACGAACACGAATGGCACACGGTCAGCGGGTGACTCCTGGTCCAGGCACGATAGTTCCATACCCGTAACTACGCAGGCGTTCTGCATAGAACGCAGATTGCTCTACATAGTAAGATGATCCATTTATGTGGTCGTTGGCCCGCTCGAGAGACAATCTCGATTAGCTGTTTCATAATTCTATCTGACTAAGATATCGAGATTACATAAACTAGTTGTGAGGGTACTCATGGTTCCAAGGTTCAGAAGATGTTCCCCCTGTTACGTGCGCTTTAGCGCGATCAGGCCTAGCACGCTTCGGCATCTTGTATATAGACCACGCGATCGCCGACTTTGCCTATCACTCAGTATTGTCACATTCCCAGCCCTGGAGGCAAATCTCAAAACATCAACTCCAGCAACTGCATTCTGCGTACGCTGGGCACTACAATGGACGATGAAGCTGGGGAATTCCTGGCTAATGTGGAAGGCGGAATCGTGCCAGTGACATGTCACGATGATGTCTTGCGGATCGCATACATTTATATCGATGAGGGGCTGTGGGACGGCCAGGGCGTATTCGATGTCGTGGAGAAGCTGCACGCTCATGGCTGGTCTTTTGGTGAGGGCGAGCTCCGCTTCAATCGGTAAGCTACATCTTCATATGAGAATCCCTAATACCGACGTACCTAGCACTGCATGTGTGTGACTAAAATAAAACAGTACCTTGGATATATTTTATCTCGCCCAGATCGCAGCAGCCTACTACTGCTGGGCCTCCCAACTAAATGGGGACGACCCCCTCACCTTCTCAGACTTCGACGCTTTCTATACTGCGCACCATGCCCTTCTGCACCCCACAGCCTGGCGCTCCTACTACTCCACCACATTCCTTGCCCAACCCACCACAGCACGCTTCTACCGCATGCCCGACCTCCAAGACCTCCCGGACTCGTCCTCCCCGCTGTGCCTGCCACGCGATAATCCGGTATCCGAACACGTCCTAAAGCTCCCCCGCTGGGCTTATACTGTCGGGCGGACCCGCCACAGGCAACCGCTCCTTCCATTTGACACGATTACTAAAATAGCCCTCCGCACGCTTGACGCAGTCTTGACACGCCTACACGTGGCCTACCCTAGCACACCACCCTTTTCGGAATCACATGCGCGCTTCTGGCTAGATGAGTATTACAAACCTCCCATCGCAGAATCGAAACAAGAAGCATTGCCCACGAACATCAACACCCAGCTTGAGGGAGAGGAGAAGAAGATCCCTTCATCTCCAAGCCCTACATCTAACCTATCACCTCGCAAGGACAACCGCGAAGCATGGGGACCCCATCACTTTGGGCTCAATGTCGCGTCGGGACTGTATGATATACACAGTTTGGAAGCACAGTACCTCGCACAGGTTTCTTCGGGTAAGGTTGTCGAACCAGAACCTAGCAAGCCGGTGTTTTTCTGGTGTGGGATACCGGATGGAGGGACTGCATTTCAAGCGTTGCAGAGGGGGTGGCAGGAAGAGATTGGGAGTGAGGAGGAGGTCGAGTTCCTAGCCGCTGTTGCGATGGAGGAGACAGCTGGACTAGGAGCTGGGGCAATCAAGATGGATGAGTTGGACTGTTCAATCCGGTCACATATCCTACTCGCGGTCATGCAGGCTGCGTTGGTAAAGAACATGCAAGAGAGGGAGCATTTCTTGGGGGAGCTGGAGAGGCGGATGGTGCAAAAGGGGAGGATTGGCGAAGAAAGAGCAGGGAGGTGGGTTAGGGAGGCCTTGGAAATTATGGTGCCTTATGTACGCGTGTGGCAGGGCCAATGGCCTGATACAGAGGAGAGGGGGGAAATGCTGCGCCGGATCTTGGTGGAGAATCCGCTGCTCTTTGCACGCTGGAAGTTGTCGCCTATTTTGAGGCAGTTCGCTTTTGACGACGCAAAAGTTGACTGTCTCGGCTGCCAAACGGCGTACTGTTAACTACTGCCAAGATCCCTTCTTTGATGGGGTTACTAGATCACAATCCTCAGCCGGACACTTTTGAGCCCCTTCCAACTGCTTCCTGATGTGCACACCCTCAATGTGGCTCTTGAGGCTTTGAGGGTCCCTGAAACGTCTCCTTCTACAGATTTGACTGACTCCATATGGACAGCGACCTTCGGCAATAACCAGATTCCGCCACACTATCACACCATAAATGCCACTGCGCTCAAGCCCCAGATCAAGACACATGTGACCCTTTAACAGACGATTGTCAACGAACATGGCGCATTGCAGGCAGTAGGTCACGCTATGTTTGTTCTGGTGACATTGTAGCAAGTGCATTGCGCGGCGTCCGTGACCGTGTATCTTATTGAGGATATCCTCATGGCAGAAAGGGCAGCTACCGTTCACCTGCGGTGGTAAGACAGGATCCGGGTAGAGAGGCCGAAATGGTTTTGGGTTGGCGAGAGCCATTAGAGGTCTGACGCATTCTCCAAGAGAAGCATTGTCTGCAGTCCAAAGGGTTTCAATGACCTGTGTCTGAAGAGGGTTGTACTTGAGCATCTGCCTGAAAACTGCTGAAGGCTCCGGACGCCGGAATGATGGTGCAGAGTCTGAACCACCGCTGCCTTGGGCATTTGGATTTGATTCGCTCTCAAAAGATACGAACGTACTTCTGAGTCTTGTGGCATATTCGTCACGCTCCATCTTGTGCTGCAGTCTAAGTGCTTTCCGGTACGTCGCTCTATCTGTGAGTGGTTTTTTGTCGGATTTGGCTCTAGATATAGCGTCTTCGAAAACAACGCTACTCATGCCTAGCTGCGTTCCAGACGGCTTTGGAGCGCCAAAGTCACGAGTAACAGCGATACTTTGAGTGAATCGTGCATGAGAAGCGTCCTCTGGCTTACCATAGGCTATGTTTTGGCCATCAACACTAACAACAGGCGCTGCATAAGAGTGCCAAACGCGGTCACTCTTGTGTCCAAGAGCTTCTTTAGTACTCTTTGAGCTTGCAGTAGCTAGGCAGGACGTGTTAGACTCTGATCAAGTACATTACTATGTTTTCTTACCTTCCATGTTGTTAGCAACACCTCGCCTAAAAGAATACGTTGTGACAGGCTCAGTATATCCCGCATCCAGGCAAACCTGCCCTAGTGCAGAGTTGACGGACATGGCACTCCAGATCTGATACGGATGAGTTTGACCGTCAGGCATCATCTTACGGATGATTGGTATGTCTTTCATCTCTGCTTTGATCGCGAACACCCTTGAGCCGGCCGTAGGTGGGATCCAGCGATTGTCAAGACTTTCTGATGAGAAGTCTTCTACAAAGATACCGTCGGCTAATGCAAGTGCCAAAACCTAATCGCTCCCTAGGGTTCGTCTCCTCTTTCAGAGTTATTGTCTTTCTACAGAAAATCAGCTTTAAGTTCAACAGTGTTCTTATAAGACTCGCATCTTGCTTGCGTCATCTCTGTTAAACTTGCGATTTCGTAGTTCAATCTTAACCTCGTACGTAAGCTCAGTCCTCTTCCGAACAAGGCTAAAGGTGACATCGCCATAATGCACGCCTTCATTAGAACCGCGATGAGTCGACGACTCAAGTATTTCCCCCTCTCGAAGACCCCAGATGCAGGTGACCTGAAGCCAGAACGAGAACTGCACCATCATACGTGGGGAGGCATAGGTCCTTTCGCTACAGTTTCAGAGATAAAACTGTATTTCATCAGCATCGGGAGCGTACGCTACGGCTCGGGTTCTTGAAGCAGTCGAGGCACCCTTAGATTTTAGGGTGGTATCAATGAACTAAATTAGGAATTAGTGAATGTCATCTGCAAGGCCCTATTTGTGACTTCACCTCTCTCATGTTTGCAAACTCTTTTAGAGACCACTCTCTGTCTGTCAGAGTTCAGTGAAGAAATGTACGCAAAGGAAGAAGTTGAAGATTGTACTGAGGTTGTGTTGAGTGAAGCTACAAACAGTATATATAGGTGAGTAGCTGTAAACAGCGCTAGTGTGACGTGGCAGTCACTCTCATGGAGGTGAGGTACAACAGGCAGGAGCACCCTGAACCATGACACTGTCTGTCTCTCGTGTAATCCGTCTCGCAATGTGTTGAAACTCTTTCTCGAGTGTCTGAACTGTGATATTGTTTCCACCGAGCCTGCCTTTGCCAGTCTTCACCCTCCACCACAGGTACGCTTTGACAATATTCAGTGGCACATCCGTATTGAGAGCTTGATGTGTTTCGCGGTCAGGGGACTTGAGCACGCTGTCAGCGAACCTGTTTACTGTCAGTCACTACTGTTTAGATGTTTAGCATCATTCTTACTGCTTCCAGAGTTTAAGAAGCCGCCCTACACCGTCCTTTTCGTAGAGTTTACAGCCTGGTTTCACAACTTCTGAGGGGCCATCACCACAGGCCAAAGCCATGATATCGTTAAGATCCTCAAAATCCATAGTGATAGCGTTGCTCTAGTTTCAGACTCTAGCAGCAAAAATGAAAGAGCAAGGAAGAATTAGATGCAGACTCTTGTGCTGGCGTCGAGAAGACGCGGGCTCCAAGAGAGCAACAGGCAGCGCCACATCCTCAGGTCTTTGTCACATACAGCTAACGAATGACTGCCCTCGTAGCATGTACTACGGAGTTTTCCTACCGCCACTATCTGCACGATGGATGTTATTGGGATTTCACTTGTGGATTTTCGGAAACCAGTTTTGGTGGTTATTCTTAGCAGTGCCAAGCCAGAAGTTTGATGTTATCTAACAGCGCTGATGCTGTTTGGATACCAAAATTACCGCTAAAGCACCTTGATTTGGTTGCGCAACGCAAACCTTCGCAACGAGTAGAAAAGTGAGTGGACAATGTTAGAATAACAATTAGAATTATATTTTTGATTTTCCGAGATTGAATTATCAAAGTCAAGCAGTAAATGTTCAAATTTCGCGGCCGCATCGGTGGTTTAGTGGTAAAATTAGCCGTTGCCATCCATCACAGGACAGTTTCGGCTAGCCCCGGGTTCGATTCCCGGCCGATGCATTTTGCTAAATAAACCAGGGTGGTGGTCTTTATTTTTGCGGAGCGGACGGCGTAGGACACAGTGGGGTTGGCATCAATTCAAATCTGACTCCAACGCAAGTCACCATGGGTGCTCTTCAGGCCTCGCTGATGTGCTTAGCGCGGATGCTATTGGTATACAGGAAAGCGGGAAAAAGACACGAAATTCATGAGCATATGTTTTTGATACAGAACTCGTAAGCATACGTCAGAGGAGAAATGATGTTCCGAAAGAAAAGAGGCTAATATATAGCTGACGCTGCGCATTGCGTTGGCAGTGATTCGAGGCATGCCCTGTGTACCCTAAATCCGAGTGGGAAAGGGGGTGAAGCACATGCAGTGACGTTGCAGGGGATTCAGGGAAAGAAGAAACATGTGAACATTGTCTTCGCATCCATGACAGGCCATTGCATAACATGAAAATGCCATCGAAGTGTTTGAAACAGAGCGGAGATATCGGCGAAGATGATTACCTTTTGGCATATCAGCGGCAACGTAAAGAGTAGAAGGATGGACGTCAAAAACGTGGAAGGTGCACGAGCATTCCTTCGCTGTGTAACCTGCTTGCTAAACATCAACGTTTTACTCCCTTTTTCAACTGGATAAGAAACGGCAATTTCAAATATTGCAGCACAGCACAGTCACATAATTTTCGTCGAGGTAACAAGACGGCTACAGTCTTGGTGATGGTTTTCGAGATCCTGTACTGTAATCAGACAAGCAGCATTTGAGCAGATGTACATAGTTTACAGCACCTTCTTTTTGAATAGTGATATACTGCGCAAACAGGTCAATTCTTGACATTGAAAAGTAAGCACAGGCGCCGAAAATAAGGAACAAGATTGGCCGTTTTGGTAGATTTCGATAGTGGAAATAGATATACACTTTTGTGCTTGAAGTCTCAAGTTTGAAAGAAGCGAAAGGACCAGCGCGAAACGTGGAATTGTAAGCGTGGTTATTATGCTTTGCAAAAGTCCAGGGCCCCCCTTTGTTTGGTAGATCAAGAAGAGCATACCAAGAAGTCAAAGTAGGACAGGGTCAGGGGCTTGATTGGAGGATATATATGTGGGCTTCTCCACGTGCTAGACCATGGACCTGACCTTCACCACCACTCGGAAGCCGCAGACATAGCAGAGGTCAGGTCAACATCACTGTTCTGTCTAATCTCTTGCCTCTCCACCACTATTCTTCTACTCAATTTTGGCTGTTCCTTAATGTGCATCCATCTACAAGCATCACCAGCATACTCAGCTTGACAAGGTAAATAACTAGACACCCACATCACGTATCCACCCCCTCTTCTCATAGCTATATGTGCATAGTTCTTTCCCAAAGGAGGGGGGCCAATACTTTTGCAAAGTGCCGATATTATAGAAGGTCCCCAGGGCATTGAAGTGAGTAGTGATAAGCTTTGTTTGCCTGCCAGTAAGGTTGGGGAAGGAAGGTGACCGAAGTGGTGGAAAGCCATATATCTGTATAAATCAAGCTCGACATCGAATCGGAGAGAGGCAGTAATGTTGCAGCGTTGGCCGCTTGTTGAATACGATGGAATATTGCGCTGAATTGCTATCTAGCTAAGAGAAGACAATATGTACTTGTCCTCAAACATGCTAATTCAGAATAGTCTGAATAGGAACAATGGTTCCTTACGAACCGATTGATAGTGCAACAAGTAATATGGTTTGAAACAAGCACTGGAGTTTGTGACGTTCCTAAAATCCATGCGTCGATGTATACACCGAGCAGTCAGTGTATCTTACACCGAGCCTCGGTGTGCCATAAATCATAGACAGACGTTTTATACCGAGCACTTGGGGGCGGGTATAGCAGGCAGCAAGAGGCAGAAGGGGGGGGGGGCTAGTAGTGAGAGGTGAGGTAGGAGACCCAGGTAGCAGCAGAGCGGAGGGCCAGAGGGCACCTGGGTGAGAGTACTCAGGAGCCCTTCCATCATATTCTACCTCATCTGCCCACAAGAGCACTATGTCATCACGACCTCCTCTACAGCTACGTGCTCCTGCAACTACACCACACCTACGCAGGCAGGGTAGAATCATCTACGCGCCGGTAAGACAAGGCCAAATTGTCCAGATCTAAGGTCTAGTTCCTTGTAGTGTTAATATCTATAGTATAGGAAGAGTGCTGTAAATATTAGCAAATCAAAAAGTAGCACTAAACATCAAGATAAAACATATGCACACAGATATATCTTGCTTACCTATGGTACCTGGCTGCTGCCAACTGGTTCAGGCAAGGATTTACACCAAGCGTGGTTCATAGGGACAGAGCTCCTCTTGATTATAAACAAATTTTGAGCATGTGCTGAATCGCAATGCCTTTCGGAGACGACAGCACACACCGCGACCGTCGTTCCTTTTCTCTTTCCTCAATGCGAATTTCGCCACGAGGAGGCACAGCATGCATACAGACTTTCGTCCTGTTCGGGTCACGGGTAACGTGTTTCTGATCTCGGCTGATTTTTTGGACCTAAGAAGAAACGCTAGGCCCAGAGCATTCTTAATAAGAGAGCCAGTATAGAGAACAGGTAGCCATCGCCCAATTTGGGTTGGTTTCTTGAAGTCGAAAGTCAGCGAGCAGGCAAATGCAGCATTTGATATCATGACCAGTGATTTTGAGGACCTAACAGACACATGGATTGGCAGTTTGTTATTTTTCGTTAGCTATTGACGGGAGTGCAGGGATGAAAGGTAAGAGCAGAGAAGACAGGACAGATTTATAGCCATCGTACTGGAGCTAAGAGCAAGTGATTTGTACCGACTGGCAGGAAGTATTTGCGACCAGTGAAACAGGCAGGCGTGCGACATGCGCAACTCGACATGCTGATATCGAAAAGGTGGAAAGACAAGGTGCACGGCAGAACGACCTCGTGAAATTTGATTCGGAGAACAGAAGCAGCAGACGGCATGGCGCGTTCCTATTCTTTTTCTTCCAATTGCGCAAGGAGAGAACACGCGCATGACATTGATGTATTCCTACTTGATCCTCGGGAGACAACGGAGACATTACGCATCTCTATCCATTCTTTAATGTCGTTGCAGCAAGAAATGATAGATGAGGAGTAAAGAATCGTGCAGGTATGAGAGGACTTATATGCTCGGTAATAGGAAGCCCGATGAGCATGTGATGCGGACCAAGGTGGGGCCAAGTGTGCACTCAACGGATGGGACTCAAAGGCCCCGTCCAAAGCGCTGATTGAATGGCAGGGCGAAGTCAGTCTCACAAAGCGAACAGGACAAAGACGGCATGGAATGATGCAGGGTTTTTTTTTCAGCAGAGACACCACATGACATCTATAATCTTATTATTATTTTCCAGTGACAATGTGAGCACCAAGAAAGGACCGGTACATACAATGATACCCTGTCGCTTTCGGAAGGGGCAACTTGTTTCTGATTGTGACTGGATTTCATATCGAGTCAGAAAGGCAGACGCGGAACATCGGCCTGGATTGACCGGGATTTTGGAAAAGCACTGCCACACCGAGAGAGCTCTGCAGTCCTTTCAAAGTCAAAATGAACAGTCGGGCAAAGTTGGGGGGTTTTTTTTCGGGAATACTATTTCTGAGAATCCGCCAGCAACGCGCGAAGACATAGCTCTTTGATTCGGGCATTTTTGAAGGCTTGGTGGTTCGATGAAAACTGCAGGGAGGGAACAGATCATGGCGAAAGACGCGCTATATAGTGAGTTGGAAAGCCACAAGACATTGACAGCGTTGGCTCATTGGCCAAATTCTCGTTTGCCGAAGCTGGGGAAATAGATCATGATGGAAGCTAAGGCAGATACGACGTAAGAGCCGACGTAAACAACTTACTAAACGTGTTCAAGAAAACTTTGGTACTCATGAATGTGTCATGTCCTTGTCATTATCGTCCGCATCGTGACATCTGTAACATGGTGTGCCCATCTATCCAAAAGACCGTCTGAAAACAGTTGACCCACCAACGCCAAACACAAATTGATTGTGTACGTCAAGACTTCCTGGCTTCGCAACCGGATGGTGGCTTACCAAAATCAGGCTCGCCGACACGTACCTAAGGCTCGTCATCACAGACCTTATAGCCGTTAATGATAACCCTCGAATCGCGATGAAACCTGCCCTTCCATTCAGAGAACTCCCTCTCCAGAACCTGTTTCCCCTTATCCATCACTGAGTCCACCTTTTTGCGCAAGGCACAGGGCTCAATATGGCCGTAGTCCCAAAACTGATGGCCCAGGCCCCAAGACTCGACGTGCATATAGTTCCACTTCTGACGCTGCATGGGTTTGGTGTGCGGCATGTTGACTTAGCCATGTTGGTGAACTTCACCGGAGCTGAGTTCGCTGCGTTTGAGGAAATCGAGGAGACTGAAGAAGCAAGAACTTACGCGAATCAATTGCGGAACATTGCAGAATTTTCAATATCCATCTACACCCACATAGTAGCAATTATGCGTCGCATCGCTCTCAGTATACACCTTACGCGTGCCAGCCACGATCCGAATCAGCGACTGATGAATGCCTTCAGGAGCATACTCGGCATACCTCACCCTAATCCATACATCCCCCTCTTCAACCTTAATTGGGTTGGTTTGCGACATGTACTTATGTGAGGGCACAGTGACACTAGTCGACGTGAGGGTGTCGTTCGATGGAATGAGACCACTGATGGAAGGCTTGTCACTGTTGTGCACGGCAGGCTGGCTATTGTTGATGGCATCTGAGGGAGCAGTGCCAACGAGTGTGACAGGACACAAGGCCAAGCCCAAGATAACAAGGTTGTAAAAGTATTTCATAGTGAAGCTACTGACGGCTTGATGGAGTCGTTCTCGACGTGGTAGAGTCGGAACAGAGGATCGAGAGCAGCGCGTTGTTCAAAACTCACCCGGCGCATTCGGCGCACAGACCTGTAAAGGCGAGCGCAAGTGGAGGTGCAAGTGAAAGTAGCTCTGAGGGCAAGCGGAGGTCAGCTCCCGGACTCTTCATGGTAGCGGTTTCACTAAACCGGAGTCTGGGCCAGGGTGATCTCGTGGCAAGTGGGCTGCTCGGGCGTTGGATGGAAATGCCACGAAAAGACTCCCAAGTGGTTCATGATGATATGGCAATGCTCGCTCAATAATACAACCCTCTCACAGTGCCACCTCCTTCTCCATGGAGATTCCACACCTGACGCTCATCTCCTCCCACTTACTCGCCAACTCACTCACACTCCCTGTTGTCTTCCTTCTCCCTCTCCTCTGACCCCGTCCCCTGACTTTCAAACTCTACTTGAACTCACGATCCACCTCTTCAAACCTCTCGAGGAAACTCTGGAACGCAAACACACCGAGTCCAGGATCCTGGCTACCAGTGGTCGCCCTGATCGAATGCATACTCAACTGTGGGATACCACAGTCGATCGCCCTGATTCCGGTCGCAGCACTCAGCATTGGACCAACGGTGCCTCCACTGCGACTGTCGTTACGGATCTGGAAGACCTGCAACTTGGGATCTTGTTTGCGCGTGCCAATGTCAGCGTCGACGCAACGTTGGAGGATAGCGGTGCTGACGGCATCGGTGGTCATGTGGGCGTTTGAGTCTGCGGAGATAGCGGGCCCGATGTTCAGGCGTGGTGAGTGATTCTCCAGATACGCGTTGAGGAAGTTGGGGTTCACGGCGTGAATGACGTCGCTAGATACCAGGAAGGAGTTTGCGTAGGTACGTGCGAGCGTGTTCTTGACTTTGGTCTCGGTGAACTCCTCCACGATGCGCTCTATGACGCTGGGAAGGAAGTTGCCGCGGGCGCCCTGACGGAGGAGCGAACCGACCTCCTCGTCGTCGAAGAGGGCGACGATGCGGATCTGCGAGGAGCTGGAGAGGGAGGAGGTGGAGTTGAGAAGGGCTTGGACAGCGGCCCAGGAGCAAAGCTTGTCGTCGATGCGGCCGGCGAAGATGAATTCGCGGTCGAGACCACCGGTCGTGGCGGGTTGAACGTCGAAGAGCTCGAGCTCCCAGTTGACGATAGTCGAGTCTGTGCATGTTAGTGCTTGTTCATGCGAATCTTAAATGAGAACCAAGGCTTACAGTCCGTAATGCCCAGCTCAGAAGAGATGGCCTTGACAAGTCTCTCGGGTTGCGTGGCGGCAAAGACACCTTCTCCGCCACAAGGACTGGCCTTCCACTCAGCCTCACTGTTGGCTGTTGATGGCGCGCCAAAGTCGCTGTTGTCCAGGCCGACAATGGGCACCATCTGGGTCTCCCTGTTGAATGGGCCGTTTGCGGCAGCACCGAAGTGCGGTGCAAGCGTTGGTATCCTTGCAATGGGCCAGTCGAGCTTGACCAGCTTGGTGACAATCTTGCCGTGCTCCTTGACAAGCACGCGTCCACCAATACCGAGATCGCGGTCCCACCAGGTGTCGCTGAGAGCACCTGCGTAAGGCGCTACGCCTAGCTGGACGTAGCCAGCCCTGTTACGGAGCTTAGAAATCGGCTTGAGCTTCGCCGTGAGCGCGTCGATGTGGCCAGCAACGATGGCAGCACCATTGCCCGCCTCGTACTTGTCTCCAATGGCGAACGCAATCAGCGAGGTGCCGTTGCGGTCGACGTAGTATTTGCCGCCAGCCTTCAGCTCCCACGAGTCGCGCTCAGACAGCTTCTTATACCCGTCCTTCTCGAGCTCCCTCGCTACGGCATCGACGGCGTGGAAGACGGTCGGGTTGGCCGTCATGAAGTCGGTGAAGGGCTTCGTGTACCTCTCAGGGGCCTCCTTCTCGCGTCTTACGGGCGCCGGTGGCAGCTGCGCGGGCAGCCATGGGTGCGATGGCGCTGGCTTGGAAGCCATCTTGGGTGCTGGCAGGCGGTACTCGCCATCCCTGAACTCGAGTATGGGTGCAAGTGTCGGTGCCTCCTCTAGGATCTTGGGCGGAACTGGTGGCGGGCTCTGCTTCTGCCTGTTCGGCCTGGAGCCCTCGTCGTCCTCATTGGGGTTCGGGTAGGGCGCGGCGATGCTGTGGCGAGCTTGGCCCCTGTCGCTCATCTGGCGTCGCTTCTGCTCCCAGTCGGCCAGTGTGCGGCGGGGCAGCGGGCCAGCTGTCGTGTGCGAGCGCGAGAGAGTCGAGTACGCGTGCCGCAGCTGCTGAGGCGGTGACGGGTCCGCGTAGAGGTCCGCGTTCGATGCCGTCTTGCGGAGAGAGGGGTGGTTCTTCGTCATGTTCGCGGCAATCTATCAATCTATGGGTGGTAGAAGCAATGTTGAAGAATACGGCGTAGTGTGGCGGTGGAGAGCTTGGGGAGTGAGGCTGAAGTCGCCGTGTTGCTGCGCAAGCACGTCAGCTGCAGGCCCAGCACGGAGCTGCCTCGATCTGGGGAAAGACCCACACCGCACTTGCATGTGAGCCGCGTCGTGACCACCGAGCCTCAAGACAACCATCTGGCACGTCAAGTCATACCTCCTCCCAGGCTGTCTGCTTTCAACATATCCAACGAACTCCATTGGGATACCTTCTATGAAGACCGCAGGTACAGCACTAACCCAATTTCTTGCCGGAACGTCTCAACTTCACATAGTAGACCAGCAATCCTATGTTTGTTATTGTTGCTTCATCGCCCCGCGATAAGATAGATATGTACCTTGGCACCGATATCCCCGTGTTTTCGGTGATAACACGCAGAGTGGGGTGTGCGGCATTTCTTTTGCGTGGAAAGACGTGCAAAACGCATCAGAAAGTCAGTGTTCTGAATGGCAACTTGCGAAAGATTTTGCCTTCCTTGTCGTTGCAGCTACTATGTATCAAACCAGTACTATAATACTAGAGCTCAAAAGACAGAAAGAAAGGCGAAGCAGATTTCTTCGAAAAGTCCATTTCCTTGTCGTATTTCCAGGTGTGTGGGCGGATGATCGTACGGCTGATGAGGGTGAGTCTTGGCAGAAGAAAGGCTCCAACGATCAACATCTCGACAGCGCAACTGTATCAAGTTACGGAACAAGAAACAGCGTGGCTGAGGACAGCCACCAACGACAAAACAACAGCACATTCGCAACCAGTTGATTTGTGCGGAGCGATGGCGGCAATTTATATACCTAGCATGTAAAAACAACGATTGATTGGTCCAACGTGCTCGAGTCCTACAATTTGAGAAGAAACATCGTATATGCGAAGACCTCCGATAACTCCACCGATATGCCGCCAAACTGTCCATAGCAATCGTAATCAGAAGCGTTCATTCGTCAGTCTCATCAGGATCCACCAATCTGGCGAATCGATTCTGCCGCTACGATGGGCGCTGACCGTTGGGCATGGGCGGTGGTACCTGATCATCGTCATCATCCTCTTCGGTGTGGCTGGCACCTGTTAGCAAGCTTTCAGAGTTCGGCTTCTGCAGTATCTACCCAAGCAGATCCTTGACGTTTCTCATCTCGTAGTGCTTCTTTCGCAACTCCTCAAACTTGCGGTGCTTCTCCTTTTCCTCCTGCGTGGCGTTTGGAGGCAGCTCGCCGTGGTAGCCCTTGTCCTCCTCAGGATCTACTAGCACTCGCTTCTCGCTCTCAGGTGTCTGAGACTCTCGACGCGCCCGCAGCTCAGGTTCACCAAGATCAAACTCGGGAATGTCCTCAACCTTGTTCTTCCGCTTCGGCTTCGCGTCCAATTCGTCGACATTCAGGTCCCTAGCATCGAGCATCTCAACCTCCTCCTCGTCCTCAGCAGGGTCGTACTGCTTGGCGTAGGGTGTCTTGGGCTCGTCAATCTTCATCGTGCTGTCGCGATTCTGCTCGTTTATGTAGAGGTTGGCCTCATCCCACTTGAGCTGGGGGCTATTCTCATCCAGATGGGGACTGGCGCCCGATTGACGTCGTGATGTGGAGCCGCGGGGGTTTGAGGACGAGCGGCGGTGACCTTGACCAGCATTGTGCAGTGTGTTCTCGAGCACGATTTCCTTCTCAGACTTTTCGCGACCAAGATGGGGGCGCTCGGCGGCGGGGCTGACAGCGGGTGCAGCATCGCCGGACGACGAGCTCTGCGAGTTCGATCGGTATGAGCCGGAGTTCTTCAAGATGCCTATAGTGCTGTCAGCAGCAAGTATTGCATGTCCAGGCCTCCACTTACCCTTTGGTCGCTCAGAGTGCGACGAGGGCGAGTGTAGCGGAGAGTGTGCGGTCATGATTGCGTGGGCGATGTGTGGTGGCTGGGTGTTTTGGATCGGCGTTCGCTCGCACGTGAATGCCAGCAGGGTGGGGTGATGTAGTGATGCGCGCGAGATGCCCGGTCAGCGTAGAGCGTGATTTGCAGTGTATATGGACAGTGCTCAGAGCTAGCCAGTGTGGTGTAGGAGAGACAAAGATCGGTACTTGAACAGGCGCAATTGAAAGCGGGCTGTTGGTGGGGTAAGGAGCAGTAGCGTTGTCTAGGTGAGGAAGCCGCGATATGACGTCGCTGGTCGCTGGGGCGGCAGGTACAAAATTAGCCGCTTTAAGCTCCTGCATGCACGACACTGAGACATGCAGCACCTTTAATAGGCAGTCCCCGCACTAGCCATCCGTATCTGCATCGCTATTTATCTGATCATATGTATCTGCCTCGTAGGCGGCGACGACAACGAATGGCGATGACTGTCTACCGAGCCAGTCATTGGAGCAGGGGTGGCTGAGGCGGATGCAAGTGCACGCTTTGGCTCTGTGTCTCAGACCTCTGGTGTCGCTGTAATAAAGCATGACATGCATGCCAGATCCTCCAATGATGGCGAGAAGCTGGGTACCGACGACCTTGATCTTGCAGGCCTAGCAGCCCAAAGTACGCGTGTTCGAGCAATCATATTATCACACTGCCAACAGCCTGCTCCATTCATGCACGCCAACAGACGTGCAATGCCCTCAACCTGCAGCCGTCTGTGGTCCGAGTAGGACCACAAAAGGCAATCGAGAGAGAAGAGGCCATTGTAAGAACAACCGGAGCACGAAGACCGGACATTTGTTTTCAAGATATGTACTTGACCACGAGGTTGTCTATGTTGACGAGTAAACGTCCTGCAGTACCCTTGATAATCAGCACAGATCCCAACAAATGCACACGAAGGGGAGTTCGGAAACGTCTCTTCAGACTTTGCCTTAGAGCTTCAAGCTCAACCAAGAGATTGCAAAGCGCAACAGTGTAGCTCTGGCTGAGATTCAGACTACCAGAAGTGGTCGTAAAGACCTTCATCACAAGATTCACGGTACTGCAAGAGCCAGAGTATAACATACATCAACTGAAGTAGCTTGCTGCCTCAAACGCGTAGGCGTGTGACAAGAAATGTCCCTGCTTGTAGGTCATCACCGCATCATGGAAGCCACAAAGGCGGCCCTCGTGATGATGGTTTTAAAAGAGGAATGGCTCATTCTGGGCCAGCTTCGGAGGCGGCAGCTGAGTTGAAGAGTTCAAGCTGTCGCAGATTTGAGTAGAAGGCCGTGAAGGAGAGATGGTGCGGCCCGGTGCACGCGAGAAATTTGTAGTTGCAGCAACGCACGGACGCGCTCGTTGGCAACCGCGGAAAGCCACTCTGAGCAGAGGCCAACCTTCTCACACGTTTTCTTGAAGACACCAATATCATCGCATTGCACTCCACCCGACCACTCGCCACCGCCCGCTTCCTTCGCAGCTCGCTCTCCCGTATACTAGGATCATTCAATATCGCATTTGCCATATATACTTGAAGACCTACTAGCTACAGCATCCACACCGCACATCCCCCCCCCGCACACCACCGACGCACATTGGCCGTTGAACCTCGACTAGCTCTGCTTTGCTGCTTGTTCGCTCATTCGTCCCACCAAGCTTCAGACAGAGTACCTCTCCATAACCACTGTCCTTCACCGTGACCTAGCTACCAATGGATAACAGGGACAACCTCTGGACCCGCCGCTCCAAGTATGTTCGCCCTCTTGTCCCCGCACGTCCTTCGTCACTCGACTAACGGCCCCCTGCAGCACCAGCAAGCTCTCTCTGTCCACCTCGCAGTCCGACCACCAGTCCGACCACACTCCCACTCGCACATTCTCCGCCACTGCAAAGCGCTTCGGCGGAGACACGTCGTCGCACGGCGGCCGCAATCCTTTCAACGCCATCTCGCCACTGACACCCGGTGCGCTCGCGTCGCCCACCACGGGGGGCTCCTCTGCCTTTGGGCTTGGGTCAGGTGCCTTTGCATCTTTCGGGTCTGCTAATAAGACCCCCAAGACGCCAGGCACCGCATTCGACTTCAAGACTGCCGCAACGCCTGCAGCAGTACTCACAACACCGTCGGAGAAGAAGCCACCGAGCAAGATTGTGAACAGCGCACGGAAGGAACCTGCCTCCACACCTGCGCCACAAGAGAATACGACAATGCCCTCAGAGCCGCTCGATCCCAGCGCACCGTGGCCGCTGAAGTACTCATGGGTCGTCTGGTTCCGCCCACCAACGCCCAAGAACAACGATTATGAAAAGTCTATGAAACCTCTTTGTAGGATGAGCACCGCCCAGGACTTCTGGAAGGTGTTCGTGCACCTCAAGCGGCCATCGTCATTACCCACAGTTTCAGATTATCACGTCTTCAAAGAAGGCATTCGGCCTGTGTGGGAGGACGAGGAGAACAAACGCGGGGGAAAGTGGATCATGCGCCTGAAAAAGGGAGTTGCAGACCGCTATTGGGAGGAGCTGCTCATGGCCTGCATCGGTGACCAGTTCAACGAGGCCGGGGAGGAAGTCTGTGGTTTTGTCCTCAGTGTTAGAAGCGGCGAGGACGTCTTCAGCATCTGGACAAAAAACGATGGTGGCCGCAACATCAAGATTAGGTACGCGGTGAACCTGAAGTCGCACAGAAGGGCGATAATTGCTGACTGCATATACAGGGAGACTGTCAAGCGTGTGCTCGGCCTTCCCGAAGGAACCCAAATCATCTGGCGTAGTCACGATGACAGCATTGCGCAACGCACTGCCATCGACCAGGCACGCCAAGAGAAGAACCAGCTCAATCACGAGAAGCGTCGAGTAACATCGTCAGATGAGGCACAGCGGGAGAAATCCACAGCTGGGTCATAATCTATGCTTCGAGTGTCGTCGTCTCGCCATTGCTGACTATGTGCTAGCTTGCCGTGGGACAGTCCGGTGCATCTCAGTACAAGGCAACCTCAGAAGCGATTCTACAACAAGTTTGATCCAAATCTCGGCGCATGGCTGGAAATCGCGAGGAACTCTACCAGCACGACTCCAGAAACGCTTAGGCAACCAGTTGGCGGATCTGCCGCAATGCCGTAGGGTCTAGCTGTGCCCGAGTATTTTAACGCGTTGCGCCCACACTTGGAAGATCCCTAGCGCGGTCAGGCAATTTCCCAGTATTGCTCGAGGCATAAAGGAACAGCCCTGCCCAGCGCCGGCGCTACCACGATAGCCACGTCGGTCAGGTGCTCGAGATCTGGTTCTGCAACTTCTTGCGAAACACCTGTCAGCACGGCAGGCGACAGCCAACACAGTGGCGACGAGATGACCGCGTAGCTCACTCGTTGAGCGGTTTCAGTGTTTTCTGGATAGCCATTAAGACTGAGCTTCTATTCTATTCAGGCGAACAGCACGGCGTACCGAGTACGGAGGAGCATTGCGCTCCATATAGCGGGTGGCATTACTGTTATTCTTCTGACTTCTGCATACTGTATTCTACATAGCTGTTGTTGAGCATCCCGGGCAGCATCTGGTGCGCAGGCGACTAAGCTTGGATACCATACACAGATTAGGATTATTATGAAGGACTGGAAAGTCAACACGACAATGAAACTCCATGAACACCATTGCCCTAGCACCCGCTTTCTTTGTGGTGTAGACTTCTCCATTGTTTAGCGTGGGCTGTTAAGCCCACTATCTCCGCTGTGACAACGAAAGAACGGCCTCTGACGTTCGCTTGCGCCGACAAAGCACCTCACCTTTGACATAACAACGTGAAGCTGACAACGCGCGCCCCGCGCAAGCTCGCGCTTTGCAACCTCCTTCACTTTCTTTCCTCTTGGCTCTACTCGCTGCGAACTATGAACCTGCACACGCGCCCCGCGATCAGATACCAATGTCAAGCCTTCTCAATGCTGCTGCACAACTTTGGCACGCCGTAGCTGGAGACGGCACCCAAGAAGAGCATGCAAACGAAGTACGCGCAACCCCGCAGAAAACGGGCTTTATTCGGATACCTGCCGCAGACCTTTGCGCTCCATAGCTTCGACACCTACTGACATCACGTTTTACCAGTCAAACCATGCAACTACACCACCAAGGAACCTTCTCCCCCCGAGCCCCTTCGCCTCACAAGAGCCCTCTCCTCGACAGACGAACGCCTTAATAGACCTTACATCAGCTGAGAGCCACAGTCCAATTTACGAGATCGACCTACTACCCAAGCACACATCCTCACGACTCCAGCACCGCCCTAACAACGGTGAGCGCCGGTCAGTCAAAGAACATGCCCCTCGGTATAGCGCTACACGATACGCGTGCTGAGAAAGAGCTTGGACTGATACGTGACCAGGAAGCTCTCAGACGCAACACGGGTACCGGATCCTGCGCAAGGATACCAGGGCCCGCCCGCAATGAAGAAGGTGTGGCTTCGATTGCTTGTACCTACGCGCTATCCAGAATTCTTGCTAACACTCAGCACAGCCTGCGGCGGGGAAGGGCTATCAACCTATCAACACCCTCAACAGTAATGCCATCGCCGACCGCAATAACCCAGCTTTCGGCCGCAAGCACACAACAACATACGGCAAGCATGACCGTAACACGAAATTGATCGGCTTGCAGCGAGACCGTGGACAACAAGCGTTCCTGGAGCGAAACCCAAGTCATAAATCGGCAACCTCCTACAGCTATAGCGTGCCGCAGGCTTCGCCACTCAAACGCAGAAAGACTGAGCACCCCAACGTTAAGCACCCGCATACCGTCCAGGAGATTGATGACAGCGAAGAAGACGAGATCCAAGAGGTGATACCACCCGCTAGTCAAGCATCCACACCAAGAGCACGTTCGATCATGTCTTCACGAAGTCCCCACAGCACAGCTAGTAAGCAGTCTGGTACAGGGGCGAAACCTGCGTCGCAGCCTATGAGCGAGTTTGCACAAACCAACAATCTCCTGAACCCGAAACGTGCCCCAAGCCGCAGACGGAAGAACGTTAATGCAACCAACAAGAGTCGCAGGGGTTCCCAGGCCGATGTCCCTTTCCTCGGCGCCGGAAGCCTCTCTCAAGGACAGTCTGCCAATATCGCTGACGACGATATTAAGCCGCCTGGGACGGCGAGAAAGACGATTCTTCAGAGCATCGAGCAAGGCGTGAAGCGCAATCCAAGTCTGATCGAATCGCAGCATTCGAATGAACGTGTGACGTCAAAGCATTTTCCGACGATGCGCATCAATGAGTCAACCGCAGCGGAAACTTACGATAGAATTACTAGCGGGGTGAGCGAGTCGGGGTTGACCAGAAATCTACGCGAGTATCGACCTGCGGAAAGTCATATCCCAGAACTCAAGGGTGATCCAATCGAGGGCAGTGAAGACGAGCTCGCGCAGCCAAATACATCAAAGTCAAGGCGTAAGCAGTCGCCTTCCACGACTTCACAGATGAAGCATAGCGCTGCCGCGCGGAAAAACACCATTGACAAATGCTATCAACTCGAATATGCTCGGTCGTATGGGTTTGGGCCTGATTGGGCGCAGTTCTCAATGGAACATACCGAAAATCCAAGGAAATTCCGCATCTCTGGCCTTGACCTCAACGGCAATTCAAAAGTCCTGAAGATACTCGATCTTGCCAGCATCAACAGGATCACATCAGACAACACGCACAGCATGAGGATCACAGGTCCATCTGTGAACGGTAATATGTATTGGTGCGATTTGAAATTTCCCGAATTCAAAGACTTCATACAGTTTCGCGACAACTATATCATCCCCGAGGTTGCATGCAATGCCCAATCTAGTGTATCAAAGTAAGTCGACTCCCGCGCTTGAGTTGCCACAGCTTACAGTGATAGGGACCAAATGGAAGAACTGTTCAAGAGGCCGTTGAAGAAGAACGACAAGATCGGAACAACTCCCATGGTCAATGAAGAGGTATCCTCCAACCAGACACAAAGCGGACAGCGTAGAACGCCCAGAAGCCGCCTAATTACCGGGATGACAAGCGACCCGCACACCGCAAGTGATTCAAACCCTGACGGTCTGACAAAACCTCCCGCATCCACGCGAGCACAGGCGCGCCCAGCTCGAGCTACTAGAGCAACAGCCTCTATGCATGACCAAGATATACTCGAGAATGGAAAAGAGGCTGACAAGTTCTCAGTGAGGGTGGGGTTAGGGAAGCGGTGGCCCAAGTAAGTCAAGTATCGTATGATTCATGACAGGCTCTAATAAACCTTTAGCCAGCTAGATTTCAACATTGAGGAAAGTTTCCTCAAACGGCGAAGGTGTACCGTCAACTTCGATGATCTCCCCAGATTGGACGAGGATGAAATGCTCAACGACAGCCTCGTCAACTTCTACATGCTGCAAGTAAATGGTCCCAGACGAACGTGAATCGTCACTAACAGTCTCCCAGGTATCTGTACAATGAGCTCAAAGTTTCGGTTGATCGGGTGTATTTCTTCAACACGTATTTCTTTGAGTCACTCACCAAGAATACCAAAGGACGAGATGCTATCAACTACGATGCTGTGAGAAGCTGGACAAGGCGAGATGATGTGTTCAGCTATGATCACATTGTCGTGCCGATCAACGAGAAGTATGTGATAAAATCAATCTTTCGAGTTGACACTAACTTGCCTAGATACCACTGGTATCTGGCGATCATTTGCAACGTTTCGAACATTGCTCGAAAGCCCGCCGTTGACGATCTCCAAGAGGATTCGCAAGATCTGGACCGGCCAACGACTGATGTCCATACGGCTGGAGCGAAGGTGGATTCGAACAATGACACGATTGCTGAACACCAGGATGAGATCGCCGGCAAGACACTAGTTACTGGAGGACCTCTTGTCCAAGAGATCCTTGACAATGATGATGAGAACCTTTTCGAAGAAGAGAAGAAGCTCAGTCTCATCGATCGAGATGAAGAAAGTGTTGCTGAGAGCCAACAGCCAACTAAGAAGCAAGACCGGTCTGATGAACAGCAGGTTCAGGATCAAGTTGCATCTGCCGCACTTTTATCAGCACAAGCCGAGGGCACTTCGTCAATCCTACTATCAAGTCAGTCGAAACAAGCACTAAAGAAGAAAGGCAAGCATAGGCCTACAGCCCCCAAAAAAGACCCAGAGAAGCCAGTTATCATGATACTCGATTCACTATCTGGAGCTCACAGTAATGCAACGCGTGCCTTGCGAGAATGGCTCCAGGCCGAAGGCTTAGAGAAACGCGGCATGACCGTCGAAATTGACAATAAGGGCCACTACCCCAAGTCTGCGCAAATTCCCATGCAGAACAACTTTTCCGATTGTGGCCTTTACGTTCTCGGCTATGCCAAAAAGTTCTTTGCAGACCCTGACGGGTTCAGGAAAAAGCTTTTGACGGGAGAGATGTCCGCAGAAACAGACTGGCCAGATATGGATCCCTCGAAGATGCGGTCCGATCTGCGCAACCTGATATTCAGACTCTATGATGCTCAGAAGGAAGCACACAAGGCGAAGAAAGCTGCAAAGGTTAGAGATGCGCGTATCTCGCCCACCAAAGTTGGGTCTAAGCGGACCAGCCCCTCTGCACAGCAGTCAAGCGCTGTTGAGGCTGACACCTCGGCCATCGCACAGGCAGCTACTGACGGGGAGCTGTCAACGGTAACAGCTACGGCTAAAGCTACTACACCTCCAACAGTGACACTCCGCCTTGCGTCTCCATTCGCTCCTGAGGCACGAACCGACAAGAGTCACCCACACAATGTTGAAGACGCGAAGAAAGACAATGTCTCCCACTCTCCTCCGACTGCAATATCATCCCCGACAACATCCACGAAGACGATACCTGCAGAACCGAAGCAGGCACCCGTGAAACGTCTAAGTAGTCCAGAGGTTCGTGTTTCTACCAAATCACTACATATTGATAGTTCCTCTTACATGCGATACGATGGCGCGATCGATCAACCACGTCGACCTACACAACAATCAACTGACTTGACAAGTCCTCTGCAGAAGCATGGACTGCGCAGCAAAGATGACGGAAAGCTTCGCATGCCATCTTCAAGGAAGACCCAAGAGAGTTCCCCGTCACGACCGCGACGCGAACGCCCGGTGCCTTCGAGCCCTTCACAGCCGCGTACTCGATCGGGCAGCTACGACGACCCCATCACACTCGACGACTCGCAGGATCTCGATGCGCCTGTTCAGCAGCAGCCGCGATCGGCAAAGAAGCCTCCACCAAACGTTATCGAGCTCGATCGTTCGCAAGAGACCATTGATGCGCCGATTTGCCGTGCCAAAGCTATAAGCAAATGCCCACCCGCCCAACGCAGGACTTATCGGCAAACACTCCAACATGACGACTCGGTGCAGGAGGGCGTCGGGTACGAATGGCAGGAGGGCCGAGACGTGACACATGCTTTGAAAACTTCGCTTGAAGATGAACGAAGGAGGCTCAGTGAACAAGTGAACAATCCGCTACATGATTCAGATCGCCCAATGGAGAATGTATACAACGCAGAACGGGTATACTCGCAGTCCTCACACACCATGCAGGAGGTGCCAGAGACACAGGCCATGGACGTCGATGACAAAGTAATTAAGGAGACGCCGGGGCGGCAGAGAAGCAGCCCTGGACTAGACGCGGATCCGATGGACTGGCAACCGATGCCCGTCTACAATGGCAGGTGAATCTACCAGAGGGAAAGATGATGATGGTCTGGTTGCTTGCTGACTCGGCCCACGTCGGGTTCGTGGAAACATGCACATTGCATGAGATGGCACCTCAGGTGATGACCTTGGATGTATAGGACTCGAACACGTGGCACGTGCCAGATCGACATGTCGAGGAATGGAGTATGATGACTTACTTACATATATCACAACATATGACAAATGACATTCAACTGTGCATACTTCCCTGCCTTGATGCGTCCAACAAAATATTTCCATATTAGCTCTATTCGCAGATGTTGCTGTGACGCATATACACAAAAGTACAATAGTGGACGCACAATTTCGAAATGCGTTCATCCCCTATCTTTCACTCGGGTTACAGACCTTACTTACGATGCTAGGCACCGGACCCCGCCCCTCCATAGTCATACTCCTGCGCTTTCGCCTGCTCCCTCCTCCGTTTCACAAACCAGGCCCTTTCATCCTCTGTCAAACCCTCTCTCTGCACCACCAATCGCCTGGTATCTCCCTCCATCTGCGCCACACACCACCGAAAAACCATCTTTTATCTATCTGTCGCCTGCTGCAGCAGTACATCTCTTGAAATCTTCTTTACTCCTCTAGCGTTAAGTTTATTCTAGACCGCGGTGATAAGCGGGTCCAGTAGGTCTGCGCTAGCGACCAGCAGCGCGATTGCGGCGTGCAGCGATACGCGCGAGTCGTTCGTAGAAGGGTCGAGAACGGCGTCAATGTATTACGCCTAGCGCCATAGCTGGGGTAAGCCGGGATTGGGTGAGGAGGCATGGTCGTCTAGAAACTCGAATGTTGGAGGGAGGTTCTGGAAGAGTCGTGTGAGGTCATCTCCGGTTGAGCGTTGGGAGTGGTTGTCAGCTGGGCCTGGAGCAGCGGGCATGGTGATTTGCCACAAGGGAGTTGAGCTTGGAGGCACTGCCTATGTCGGTAGTGAGGACTTTGACACAATGGGATGCGTACTGTCGCGGTTACTGAGATCATGAGCGTACGGCCAACCCACCACTTGACCACCAAGTTACCATGAGCAAGCACTAGATTGGGCAGGTGCTCAGACGGCGCTCTCGAGCACCTCCTCTTCCGTCTTCGCATCATTCTCAAGTCGTTTCAAGATGTCACCGTTCGCGCCTCGACCACCCGTGAGATCTTGCAAACCCGCAACAGCATCATCGACATCTACACACATGTCAGCAAACATCCTTCACGCCCTACGCGGGCCGGACCGCCGACGGAAGTCCTACCCTGGAAGCCCTCATCAGCAGCCTCTCTACCCACCCATCGACTCATCTTCTCTTTAACGAAGTGATTGAAGTTCCACTCCTCGGTCTCGAGCCTGTGCTCGCCTGCTATCCAGATGTACGTCTGCGCTTGCACCTCCTCGCCCTCCATATCCTTATGCTCAGGATCGCCAGCGCGCCCTTTGCTTTCAAGGACCCTAACTTTGACATCTCGTCTCTCGTATTCGCTTCCTTCAAAGATGTCTAGACGCCAGATGTCCCCGTCTGTCAAGCCTTCTACCAGCGTCCCTCGAACTTCGCTCTCTGGCGCGGACGGTATAACGGCGGGGTAGTCTGCGTTCTTGACATGTCGACGCTGGTGTGTGTGAAGGATCGCGGGGCGGACAGATAAGAGAGAGGCGTGTGCGGGTGTGGGTGGTGTTTGCGAGCCCCAGATGACGCGATGAAGGACGGGAGGGGCCATCAGGGTGCCGTAGAAGAATGCTGTGTGTGACATAGTCGCGCCTTGGGGTGCGAAAGAGCGGTGCGTGGTGGGAGATGAGCGTTCGGGATTATGATGGACGTAGAGCGATGTCAGGTCCATCTAGTGACTGAGCTGGAAAGGTGACGAGTATCCACGTGGGGGTCGAGATGGGATGGAGATAAGGAGATAAGTTTAAGCTCAGCGGAAGCTAACACGTGCCACCCATGCTTAGATCGAATCTTAGATCACGCCGATTGACGCGGCGGTGCGGAACGCATTTTCTCCTTTTCGGGTATCAACAACGGCTTTCTGCTCAAGCCGTGTCCGCGTCGCGTGCTTAGTACCAGCGGACAATCAAGCCGTACACCTTGTTTGCTATTACGACGGTGTCGAGTCAGCCTGCTCCTGTTTGTCAAACCCCAGCAAATCGACAAACCTCCGCCCAGTCCGGCACTCCCGCGGCGCCCGGGCAACCACAACACGCCCAGAGGTCCGCAGGATTCACTCGAGCTCAGACGAGACGGAAGCCAAGATGTTCTTCCTCAATGCTATTATCAAGAATATCGCGCCGCTGTTCATTGCGACAAGCCCAATCACCAGCTATGCGGACCAGATATACTCGATTCACAAGACGCGCAGCTCTGCTGGCTTCTCGCTCGACATACCGCTGATCATGCTGGTTGCTAGTATATTGAAGTACGTCCTCTTGATTCTCCCCCTTTCGCACTTGCTGACCGAACTGCACAGAATCTTCTACTGGTTCGGCGCGCACTTCAGCACCTCGCTCCTCATCCAAGCCCTCCTCACAATCTTGGTGCAAATCCTCCTCCTCCACGTCGCCCTCACGAACCGCGCACCGCCTGCACACACACATCAGCCCTTCCAACACGCCCTCGCCCCCGCGCCCCGGCGCCGTCCATATGACTTCTGGCAATGGCGCAGCACGCGCCCGTACTGGAGCTTCGTCACATACTTCACCGCTGGCTTGCTGGTCTTGCACTTGCTGCTGAGTCCAACGAGGCTGTTCATACCGTACACCGATCTTCTGGGCATGATTGCGCTGGCCATTGAAGCTACTCTTCCGCTCCCTCAGCTTATGGCCAACTGGCAGCGGCGCGGATGCAAGGGTTTCCGGCCGTCAGTCATTGCAAACTGGGTTGTCGGTGATACATTCAAGATGTGGTTCTTCTTTGCGAGCGCGAAGGGAGAGGTGCCGTGGGCATTCAAGGCGTGCGGCATCTTCCAGGCTACGTGTGATGCGGGGCTGGCGATTCAGTACCTGGTCTGGGGCGATGGGCCGGAGGGTGTGAGTGGTGCGGGAAGAGAGAAGGAGTTGAGGAGTCCGCCGCCGGAGAGGGATGGATTTGCGATGGAGAAGATGGGTGAAGGGTTGGGAGCGGGGAGTGTGGGGATTGAGATGGGTCAGCTGCCGGCATACGAGAGGAGGTGATGTTGGATGGGAAGATGTAGGAAGTACATACACAATGAAACAAGCAAGAACGCTAAGGTACAAGGTGCGTTGTTTAGAATGCCGCGAAGCCAAGTGCCTATCCCACCTATCCTCGTGCTCATTGCTTACTTGACCCTCTCAGAAGCCCTTCCTTCCACCCTTCCATCCCTTCTCATCATCTCCCTGCAGCTTCCGGACCGTGTCCCTCCTTTCGATTGTCAACCCCTTCAGCATGTCACGTACTTCCTCAAACTGTTCTTCGAAGTCCTGTATCGCCTCATGCAGTCCTTGGCCCTCCTGTATAATATCCTTCAGATCGAGCTCGCTCATCTCATTCACCTTGGCCGACTTCAGAGGCTCCATCACAGCGGCTAGGTGCGCGAGGTGCGTCGACAGCGTAGCACCGCGGCGGTTGAGCGCGTTCACGCGCGACGGCAGGTTGATGGTTGAGGGAGAGAGCGTGGGGTCTCTGGCGCGTGTGTACGTGCGCATGCCCATGGGGGAAGGTGGGGCGGCGATAAGATGCCTCAGGTGGTGGATGTCTTCGAAGGAAGAGAAGGGGCTGTTCGACATATAGGAGATGTGTGTGCCCCAGCTGCTGCGGTGGTGGCGGCGATTGCGTCGTGGGCCGATGAAGGGAGAGTCGAAGGGAGAGTCGAACATTTTGTCGGTGTTGGTGATATGGTACGAGAGATGGGGCGATGGATGACGGATGGGACGGACAATGTGTTGGTGCTTAATATGCCTTTGACTTGGTTTGAAATGTTGCATTGCATTCTGGTTGCTTGCATCGATTGTTGTTTGGTTTGTGATTTGCTGATCTCGAAGCACAAGAATGCTGCTTGCAAACTGGCGTTATCACGACACTTACAACCACTCACCGTAACAACCGACAAGAACAATAAGCCTGACCGGTCAATAGTCAATCCTAGGCCTAAGAAAAGTGTGTATACCTTGACAGATCCTGTCTTGAAAACCTGCGACTCCCCAGATTTGGCATTCTCCATACCTGCCCCGACGGCGAGAGGGTCTGATGCATTGATTGATTGATTTAACTTCCTATGTGAGTCTGAGGCTATGAAAGACAAGAGGAGCAGTAGCTACTCTGATAATGCAAATATTTAGTTACAAGAGGTTGAGTTCAGTGGGAGTACACTCAGATCCTCCCCACATCACCACATCATTCTCTAAGACCAAGAGTCCTCGTCTATGCCGCTTGCTCCCTCCAGGCACAGATCAACCCCATCCGGGATCTCCCACCTGACCCTGACTGCCTAGCAGTGTCTGTCAAGAGCAGCCACTTCAGCTTCCACATCTACAACTTGTATAATGAGCATGACCAGCAAGGCTCTCCCACTCACACAACTAAAAGGCTGCTCATTCAGAGGACACTTCCACCATCTTCCCTTCTGCTAGGAGACTTCAACATACACCACCCCTGGTGGGACCACCAGTCCCCTGCTGTCTCTCTAGGAGCAGACTCATTTGGGGAGTGGATTGAGTTATAGCACTTGGAGCTCCTCAACACCCCTGGCACTGGCACTTTTCTCCGGTCCAACATGAGCAGAGAGAGAGTGTCCTAGACCTGTCTTGTGTCACCCAGGACCTGGCTGCCAGAGTGGAAGACTGGCAAGTGCTGCCCAGCATTGGCTCTGACCACCATGGCATCCTGTTTGCCATCCAAGGTCCTTCCAGGCACAACACCAACCCTCTTGCTGAGACCCCAAGGTACAACACCAAGAAGACTGGAACCTCTTTGCCATCTGGGCCACTGGTCGTGTCCCAAACTCGGGTATCACGCCCAAGTGGCTGACGAAGATCTTGGTTGGTGGAAACACCTTATGCTTTCTGATCCGAGCGGCTGGTGGAGGCATTATTGCTGGAGGGGGTAGCAAGAAAAGCGCAGATCTAGTCAAAGCTATGATCTTGACTGGACTCTGCTTACAAATGGTCATCTTCGCATTCTTCGTAGTTGTGACAGCAATTTGGCACAAACGGATGAATGCCACAGGTCGTGGAAAGCGGGAAGATGAACACTTCGATTGGATTCGATGCCTCAGTATGTTGTATACCGTCAGCGGTATCATCACGGTCAGACATCTATTTCGGGTCATTAAGTACGCTGCGGATGGTAACTTGGTCGACACGGCGGAAAGATTGCGCTAACAAACGCGACAAAAGACGGATATCTGCTCGCGAACGAATGGTCCATCTGCATCTTTGACGCTATGCTGATGGTTGTTGTCCTAGCCATCTGCTGCGCTTGGTTTGTCGGCGACGTCCTGCAGCAGCCAGCAGGTCAAGAGGGAGACATTTTGAGATGATACATGCTGTGCCATAATGTAACGTTTCACTCCAGAAAGTCACAGTCTGGAGCAGTTCGGGAAGCTCTGAATGTGATCGAGGACAAGATCTGGTAGGGATTTCGAAACGCTACTGATGGGTTGCATTGAAAGAGATGAGGGTGCAGGAGGGTGTCAGTTTTCTTCTAGTCATTAATGGCAGTGCTAACGAGAGATTTTAAGGCATTTATGTGCATCCTAAACTAGACCGCGGATTTTGCACTCTCACCATCTTCAACGTAATGCGTGGCGATCGTAGTCTCGACGTGTATGTGGCCCTTTTCATTCGACAGGCTTGGCGAGCCGGACTCGTCTGGCAAGCTGCCGGTGACGAGGGAGTCTTCTGAATCGTGTGGTGTATGTCTTGGCCTCCTTGGTGACATCGCACTCGCAGAATGCCCGTTCGTTCGCGTATCGTTCGTCTTGTGTCGTTCCGATGTGAGTTCGTAGTGCTTGCCGTAGCTGCTTGTTGCGTTCTGTGTGTTGCCGCCAATAAACATGGATCGCAAAGCTGGGAGGCATGACGCGATAATGGCTATGGCGGTTTCGACCATGGAGACAGTGCAGGTCAACATTGTTTCGTTGAGGTGGGAATAGTATGCACGGATGACTGTCGAAGTGTCAGTACTACTGTGTATGCCACTTCGTCGCTCAGGGAATACTCACTGCTTGAGATAATCACGAAGACGCCAAGTGCGAATACTGCGGCAACACCAAGCTTCTGCTTCAACTTCATCTGCAACCTCATGACCATAGTGATCGGAAGAGATATGATAATAGCATCGCTGATGATATTGACTGCTCCAAATTAGCAAAGGCGACGGATTGGTCGACTAAGGCTATCTTACACAAAATGGTCATCCAGTAGTTGGCTTCAGCAGCTTTTGGGTTGCATTGATCTGTTTGCAATCAGTGAACAGCCTCAAACTGGATAAAAGAGAGCCTACAATCTGGGTCTGCGGACCACCTCTTATCGTATGGGTAGCATTGGAAGAGGATGTCGAAGAAGATGACGAGAAACGTAACGGCTAGGCCAGCAAGGGCGACGTTGTATACAGCGATCAACTTCGAGCCCGGCGCAGCAAGACGCTTGTAGAACAGCACAAGTGCAAACTTGACGGCCCACAGAGATGTGACGTATAGAACAGACCCGGGCACGATCATCTGCATGATGCTTTTGAGGTTTTCCGGAGTCACACTCGCCATGTCGCCGAGACCTAGATTCCACATATGCTGTTGGATGCCCAAATCACCGATGAGACACAACAGAGCCAGCACGATAAGGCCATCTTCGATGGCCAAACCCCCAAACTTTGTCCATCGCGTGTAAATGCGAAGGCAGACGAATGGCACGACAGCAACGGTACAGATGTACCAGGACACCTGCGGCACGATCAGCCCTGGACTATGACAGCAACGGTGAACAGCACTTACTACTTGACCTATGCCAGAGTTGCCCATCGTCGTAGATTGTAACCTTGCAGCTAGATCACGCTTCCCTGCTTGTTCAGATTTGTGGGATCGACGGGGTGTGGATAAGAGAGATCAGAGCAGGGAGTGCATCCTGGTATACATGAGTCCCGCGAACTCCTGAGAGGCTCCAGTTATCCAACCTCCTTACGGAAATCCCACTTGCGGGAATCGAAAAACTAGCATTTTGCCCTTAGCGGAGTTATCGAACGATTAGTGGTCGCGCATGAACGATGGTGTTTGTTGAAACCTGCCCTGCCGAACCATCGCGGACGAAACGCTTATTGGTTTGGCACAACCTTGGGACCGTCGGTTGCTTCCGGGAACAAGACGGGATTGTTTTCGGGACGTTACCGTGACGAGGATGATTTGCGTACAAATCGGTAGCCTATCGCTACAGCTGCCGCGTCGCGGGTGTCTACTTCCAACCCGTTCGTGTCCCACTGTTTAAGGTGCTGACTCGGAGGATAACCCATCACCAGGGCATCTTTGACAGCTCGATCCTACTACTTCGTACCTCGTCTTTACCCTGAGTCACTGTAGGCTGCGCTTCGCCGAGGTGTGACTTGAAAGCAGAGTCAGCATAGGGTTATTGGTGGAGACTGATTGATTAATTGATTGATTGGTTGGTTTAACGTCCTATCTGAGTCTAAGACGATTTGTTGGTGGAGACGGCAGAGTGGCAAATGAATCGACACTTCATTAATCCACCGCAGTTCAGCCGGCAAAACGAGGCTGCATTCATGCTGGTTCGCGTCAAGGGACCACAATTCCTGCCCTTATGTCATGCTACCGTAAGGAAGCACTGTCAATAATGTCATTAGTTGTCGCCCAAGAGTCCTGATAGGTACCAGTCTCCGCTCTTGTACTTGCCGGGTGCACTGCCTCCAACAAAGAAATTTTTCAGGGTCTATTAGAAGGGCCACTTAGTGTGCATCTTGTACCAACTGGTCGAGCAGATCTCAAAGCAATTTCCGATCCGATTGGAAGACAAATCGCTCAACACGTGGCTCGCATGGGGTACATATACGATCGTCAACCTTAAGAGTCGAACTTCGCCTAGGCCTTGTATTCTTCCTATCTATTAACCATACCTTCGGTACAATGGGTCTTCTCCACGGGCTGATCAGCCTATTGCTTGGGATCTGCATTGGTGTGGAATGCAAGAACCCACACCCTGCGAGGAACACCGTAGATGGAGCACCGCAAGTCACGCTCAGTCAAGGGACTGTTGAAGGGTTCCTCGATCTCCACAATAACTCAGTATTTCTGGGAATTCCCTTTGCTGACACAACGGGAGGACAGAACCGGTAAGTTACGAGTACTATGAATGACTCCACACTCATACTTACGGCTATCCAGGTGGAAGGCCCCTAAAAATGTTCCCAAAGCAGCGAAGCAGTCTGTCTTCAACGCAACGCAGTATGGCGCAACATGTCCGCAGGCCATCTCCGGCACACTCTTCTCGCATCAGGGCGAGGACTGCTTGAATCTCAATATCTGGGCACCATCTTCAGGTTCGAGTCTGCCGGTCTTCGTATACATGTACGGAGGCGCCATGGTTACCGGCTCGAGCAGCAACCCTCAATTCCAGGGCAACAACTTTGCTCGCAAGGGCGTTGTCTTCGTTAGCTTCAACACTCGTGAGAGTATCTTCGCGTATCCCAATTCGGCCGAACTCGAGAGTACAGCCGAGTCACAGAACTTTGGTATCCTCGATGTTGATAAAGCTATGGACTGGATCCACGAGAATATTGCCGGTACGTAAACGTCGAGAGTCTCTTGATTTCAAGAACCTAGTACTGACGATGTGTGTGTGTGTCACAGCCTTTGGCGGTAACCCGGATCATATTGTGTTCGGTGGTCATTCGTCCGGTTCTGTCCAGGTCGACCACTATCTTTGGAACCATCCCGATACCTGGCTTGTAGGTGCTGTTCAGATGGCTGCCAATGCGAAGTCGGGCCCGGCAGTAGCCCCTGTAAACCAGGCTCTTGATGTTGTAGCAGCCGAGGTCGGCTGCCCGACTGGCGCTGGTCAATTGGAGTGCCTGCGGAAGGTTGAGCTTTACGACTTCCAGACTGAGAAGTTCAACGCCACCTACAACACCTGGTTCACCCCAGTTGTCGACAACATCACACGTTATCAAGACTACGAGAGCCGATTTGCAGCAGGAAAGTACGCTTCACAAGTCCCACTCTTGACTGGTAACTCAGACGGCGAGGGTGCGGTTTTCTCCCTCGTTTATGGCGCAGAGAACACAGACTTCGATGCTTGGCTGGACACCTTCGACGCTGATGTTGCTGAGATCCCCAAGGACCTTCTCTTGGCCGCGTACAACGCCTCGGAATATGCGACTGTCTCTCAAATGAGTGGTGCACAATACGGAGATGCGCGATTCTTCTGTCCAGTTGATTACCTCCGGGACCTAAGAAGCACCACGCAGGACACATGGACCTATCGCTTCTTTGGTGACTACTCCAACGTTTGGGGACTGCCGGTCTCTGCACCCACTCACGGCACCGAGATTCCGTTCTTCCTTGGTGGCAATGAATGCTTCGATGCCATCAGCGACGTGACGGAAGCAGAGCAGGCACTGGCTGACTACCAGAACGATTGGTTCGTGTCATGGATCAAGAACCCGTCCGCGGGCCCCGGATGGGATAAGGTCACACCAAAGTCGGGGACGATTGCGAAACTTGGCGTACCGGGCAACGAGCTTGCAATTGAGCTTGCATCGACTGCTGACTTCAATGGACGATGTCAATCAGTAAGTCGCTTCCTAATATCATTTAGATAGTTTTCAGCTAACTTACTATCAGGTGTACAACCCATACCTCCCTAAATATCCTGTCATCCAGGATGTGGGTGGAGCGGGGGGCACGATCGGTAATTAATGTAAGATGAGTGTAAGGAAGGTTTGCGCGGCTCACGATCGGTAATTAATGTAAGATGAGTGTAAGGATGGTTTGAGCGGCTCACGTTGAGAGGGTGAATTTGAGCTGTCGCGCAAGAGATTTCGAGGTGCGAGCTACGTCGTTGTACGATGCCTCGGCAAAAACAAATGCGATGTGTACAAACCGCTTGAAGCTTGCGAACATCTGCCATTGCAAGCAAACCGCCTCACATTATCATCCCAACGCGCAACTTTACTGAAAACTCGGTACAATGCCTACCGAAGCTACCCAAACTTGGGCACATTCAAGGGGAGGATACCCACCTACTGAGCGCTAATGTCAGATTGGACCACTCTTCCCCCGCTTTCTGCACTGTTACCCCAGGTTTTCGGCTCAGGCAGATGGCTAATATCTTCCGAGCATATGTCTTTGTGCAGACAATACAAATGAAGCCGGTTCGCAGCCATGGTGCTCTCTTCAAGTCACGCACTGTTGAGTCGCACAGTACCGAAGACATCGCCTTACCCCTCGGTCGGCAGCTGCAATGGACTTCTTTCGGTGTCTGACAGGCGCCGGTATTCTGCTTGTCCCCTTCACTTCTGCGTACGCTAGCATTGTTCATATGAGCGACGGCATGCTAATGGATGTAGTTTTGTAGACTACGGCTCAGTTACACCCAAGTCGTATTCACAGCGAGCGACATTGTCAAGTACCGGACTGTCATCATGGACCAACACAAGCTTGACACTATCGCCGTCCAACCCACTCGTTACGCTTGACTACGGATTCGAGGTAGCTGGGTTCCCATTCTTCAGCGTAGCTGCTGTTTCCGGACTCGTGCAGATCGAGGTCAAATACACTGAGGAATTTTCCGGGTTGCTTCAACCATATTCAGACGGACCGTGGACGTTTTCGAATGGACTGTCGAACACTTTCCGCGTGGAGACTTTCAACGTCACGAGCACAGGCTATATTGAGAGCTTCTTTGTTCAAGGAGGCCAGCGATGGCAGACCGCAAGGCTGATAACGAACGGCTCTGTGACGATCAATCGCTTGGGATTTCGCTTAACAAGCTCAAATGTGAACGTGGATAAGCTGGCGGGTCACTTGAAGACATACGACGAGATTTACGATCGCGTTTTCGACCTTGGCGGTCGTGTCGTTCAAGCAGCATGCATAGACGCAGGGAACGCCCCTTCTACTTGGGAGATCACAGATGATGGGGCGCTCATTCGAGGTCAGGCTAGTGCTCAGTCGTCCCTCGGAGTTACTGCATCAAACTACACACTCGAGTTCGATATGAAGATTGTCCGCGGAGGCGCTGGATGGAGGGTCGCGAGCGCGATTCAGCCACTCGGACCGTACTTCGTGCTTACGTCCGAGTATACCGAGCACAACACCTTCGCGAACACCAACCGAACACTCTTGCCTCCCAATACGTTAGCATTCAACAGTGGATGGGGTCTAATCAATCAAAGCACGCTATCTACACCAGAAAACCAGTATTTTACCGTGAACAAGACCATCAAGGAGAACACGTGGTACCATGTGAGCACCACCATCGAGGCCACCGGCTATCGAGTCCGTCTGGACGGGAACGAAATCATTTTTGTGCCGCTGCCTTCGCCCGCTGCAGCAGGAATCTTTGGAACAGCTTCTCCATACGAAGGCACATGGGGTCTTGGAGGCATGCAGGACCACATCACTTACCACAAAGACGTGACTGTCACCGCTAGAAATGGCAGCATTGTATATTCCAATTCTCTGACCACCGAAAACACTTTGGCTGAATATCAGGTCGCACCTCTTGATCACTCGGTCTGTCTCGATGGTGCGAAGCGGGACCGCCTTGTGTGGGCAGGAGACTTCTACCACACTGTGAGGGTCGTCGCGCTCTCTTCTGCTCGATTTGACTACATCCTGGGCTCGATCGAGTACATACTGAGCTATCAGCTTGACGATGGCCCTTACGCTGGTTTTGTGCCAATCTCTGCCAATCTCGGATCTCGCCCCCAGTACAAGGAAGCAAACATTGCCAACTATGCCGGACTCGTCGACTATCAAGACCTGTTCCTTACGGGAGTCGGCGAGTACTTCCGCTATACTGGCAACGTTGACGCTTTGTCGCCATACTGGGGGCAAATCAAGAAGCTTGCGACTGCCAGGCTGTCCTTCATCGACCTTACCTCTGGCCTTGTTGCAGGTAGTCCCCAGGTTTCAAACCCTTTCAGCTTCCTTGGACCTGCGAACGGGAGCGCGACCACCGGGCTTTTTGCATACATGCTCGACAAGATCGCGCCACTTGCAGATGCACTCGGAGACGAGGAAGCTTCAACTTTGTACTCGCAAACCGCGTCGCAGTTACGCGAGGCTCTTAACCGAGAGTTGTGGAACGATCAACTTGGAACATACTCGCTATCAACTGCCTCACCAGGCAACTTCTCGCTGACGGGCATTGCGTGGGCAATCCTATCAGGTGCTACGAATGATACTCAGGCAGCGTCATCCATTGCGAGGCTCGAAGAGCTACGTTTTGCCGTGGGATTCAAGACCATCTCTAGTGACGTAGAGACGGACGACTACCAGCTCGCTCCCAACCCATCAGGCTTTTTGCTAGAAGCTCTGTTCAAGGCTCGCCGCGACTTCGGAGTGAACAGCACAGCTGCCGTCACGCATCTTCTTGACAACCTATGGGGTAGCATGGTCAACAACAACGAGTACTACTCCGGCGCGAGCTGGGAGTATGTAAAGCCCGATGGGTCCCCCGGCATTGACTTATTCACCAGTCTTGCACACCCGTGGGGTGCGGCGCCTACCTATGTCTTGCCCGAATATCTTCTTGGTGTGGCGCCGACCTCGCCTGGGTACAGGACTGCTAACATTACGCCTATGATTGGGTATTTGAACTTGCCTAAAGTAAGTGGCAGGGTGCCAACACCGAATGGGCCAATTGAGGTAGCATGGACGGTGGATGATACCAGTGTTGACCTTACGATCGTCATACCGACGGGCATATCAGCTACGCTGCAGCTGCCGTCTGGTATGCGTGTGGGTGAAAACGACTCGCATGCTAGTCAGCTAGAGGCTTCTTGTGGAATGACGCGGTTCAAATTCGGTTTGCAGTGATTGGGGTTGAGTATTTACGATCGACTAGTTGCAACCCGCTATAGTGACTTTAACAAGTTGCTGACCCCCCTGTGTAAGAACCATGTTGTCGTCTACATATAATGTGATTGATTGATTGATTGATTGTGTTACGATCAAAGGGCAACCCGCAACAACACTGAACGAACAGGACTACGCAACGATACAAGAGAAGCCGAGGAACTGTAGTATCGATCAACCCAAGCAGTGGGCCGCGTCGGCAACACTTGGCACGAGCAGTATACTCGGTACAATCGGTATACTCGGCACGTATACTCGGTATGATCGGTATACTCGGCACGGTCAGTATACTCAACACGAGCAGTATACCGGTGTTACGATTCGTGCCTTAAGCAAAGCTCGTAGACACTAGTCAATACAATACTCTGCTCATGTATATAGCAAGTAGACACGCTGCCCTTATGGCATCATGTTCAACCTCGTCAATCAACTTTGTTATTGGAATCTCACCTGCTCTCGAGCCAGACAGTATACTCTGTACTACTCATTGCAACCAGTCGCCATGGTCTTTGACTAGATGACTACCCCCTGATTATCACGGCGGTTTATCACGGTCAAACCTCTGCCGCTCCGAGCTCGCTCAGTGATAACCAACCCCCGACGGCTTTCTGTACCTCTGCTCATCCCCGAGAACCAATCGAATAGTGTCTACGAGCTTTGCTTAAGACACGACTTCAACATTTTGAACACCCCCAAGATGAGTGGAACGTCAGGAAGCCGCGTTACCCCTAGTAGCTCTCGCTCCAACGACTGGGACGACGCGAACGCCAACGCTGTCACTGCCAATACGATGAACGTCAGTAAGCCCGACCTCTACCATGGAGACCGCAACAAGCTCGACGACTGGCTTATTCAATGGGACCTCTTCTTCCTGTTCCAAGGCGAGAGGATACCAGAGAATCGACGTGTCACGCTCGTCGCGAGTTATATGAGAGGCTCAGTCTTCAAGTGGATCAAGCCGTACCTCCAACAGTACAGTCAGGGGCACGCGCCCAACGACGTCGATGCCTGGATGGCTGACTTTGACCTGTTCAAGAATAAGATCAGGCCTATCTTCGGAGTATCGAACAAGCCTACGATTGCGCGACGCAATATACAGCGCATTCGTCAAGACAAATCGGCTGCCGATTACGCTGCAGACTTCCAGCAGCTCGCTGCTAGCACTGGCTGGGACGATACTGCGTTGATGACAATGTTCCGTCAGGGGCTCAAGCCTAAGGTCAAGGAAGAGCTAATGCGTACCGGCGCTCGCACTGACAATCTTAACGCACTTGTAAATACGGCTATTGAGATTGACGTCAAACTGTACGAATTGCAGCAGGAGCTACGCGACGACCCACGTCACCGTGCTCTCAGTGTTGACAAGCGTTCCCCATGCAGCACGTGGCATGATAACCAGTCCTACAAGGGTAACTGCTACCAACCAAACACTGATCGACGTGTTCACAGCAACACTCAAAGCGGATACTACGGACCAGAAGCTATGGACCTATCCAACATCAACAAAGGACCAGAGCGTTGGAATCAGAAGAATAGGGGCAGCAAGCACGACAAGTCCAAGACCACCTGCTACAGCTGTGGAAAACAAGGACACTACGCCAGGGAGTGTTGTACAAGCAACAAGGTTGTTTGACAGTTAAACGTACTCACCAGTGGACAGGGTACCACTGACGACAGTGGCAAATGGAATATCCTCACTGACGATATGGGCGAGCGCAGCAGAATGAGACAGTGCGGTAGGAACCAACGACGCCACATCCACCAGGATAACAGGCATAACCAAGAACTACGCAAACGGTCCAACGACATTGCCGAGATCAATAGACACACGGCGGACTACCGACTTTCCACAAACAGACTTGGTAATGAGGAGGCTTTTTTAGGCCAGCGCCTACAACCTCCGCAACACGGTTCCTTAACGTCTGTAAGGGTATCTGTGACAGCGAGCTTAGTAACAATGGGGGGTGGTCCCATAAGATTAATTGCTACCATTTTCCTGGCCATTGTGTGCCCGATTATCTATGCGCTCTCGTCCGTACCACGCTAGCGTCCCAATGGGTTAGCGCCATCGTCCCGACACGTGACAGCCTACTTCCCTACAGCACCATGACCCCGTTACAACTATCTCCTCCCCTCTATGACTGCTGTCCCAGCAGTAAGTGGTCCATGCAGCATAGCTGTGTCGGTGACGTTTTCTGCTTGCATGCCATCCTCTGTTTTGTTGTGTTTTCAGGTATAGGTGAGAGAGAGCTGTCCCCATAGTAACCTGGTGGCCTTGTTGATAGGAAAACATTGCCTGACCGTTAATTTCTTGTTTCTGCTCTTCAAGCCCTTCTCGGTCCAACACAGCATCCCACATTCTTGCTTCTTCCATCACCATGTCGTCAATCCCCCATTGCAGTGGAGGCGTTCCGCCTGTTGTCCTGGTAAGTTATCAATATACTTGCGTTCCGACTGCAGTAACACAGCGTGTAGCCATCGCCTATTGCACAACGTGTTGCTCCCTCTCTTGCTCCTCGACACAATGTCTGCCTTCGTTGTGCAAAGCATATTCGCGACGGCCTGATCCAGTGTAACTGCCAGAAGTTCCGCAAGTGCGACCGCTGTTCGCGCCTGAAGAAGGCATGCCTTGAACTCCCGCAGCATTCCATCCGCGCGTGGAACACCCTGGTGCTCTCGTATGAGCACTTGCGCGATGTAGGGCCCGACAACCACCACAAGCACAACGAGTGGGAGCAGGCATGCCGCCGGTGGATTGCCGATGTCAAAGCCACCGAACGTGGTCTTTCCAAGCGCGGTGGTACCCGCAAGTCCAAGGGGGATGAAATCCAGCTCTTACAGGTGGATGCTACCACCAGGCTGGCGGTGGCAGTAGAGGGCATCCTCGATGTCCTCCGTGCTCAGGTATGTTTCCCCTTTTTTCTCTTTTTTTTTCCAGGTGTGTTGCCATTGTCCTAACGGCGTTCAGGCCGGGTACAAGCTGCTTGGCGAGCTCGATGCGCCGACTGTTCCTGCTCCTCGTCACAGCCAGGAGTTGTCCTTTTCCTACCCGGATAACCACAATCGGGGTGGTGATGTTGATGAAGGTGGCGGCGGCAGTTCTGGTGGGAGTGACAGTGGGGAAGAGGATGACCTATCCTCTGACTTTGCCTCATCCCTGTCGGTAGAGCCCACTCCTACCCCAGTCTCCCAAGGACGTGGTCGCCCTTGCAAGCAGGCCCCCGGCGCTGCTACAATGCCCACAAAGCCCGGTCGTCTCGCTAGCAAGCCCAAGCCTCCTCTCAAGCGATTGTCGTCGCTGCGCCGCAAGCCCAAGTCGCCGGCGGGGAGCACGGGTGTCGCCCAAATCGTTCCGCTCGCCAAGCGTAAGCTTCGCTCTGCTGGTTGCGCCAAAGGGGTGGGTTCGGCAGATCTGACAATGTCTGGTGGCTTGGGCCCCCCTGGAGTTGAGCAGGAAGATGGTATGACGGACAGTTTGGAGGATGACTTGGTGCAGCCCACTCCTACGCCAAAGAGGTCTAGGCGGTAGTGCGTTGTGCCGTCGTGTTGCTGGTTGTGCGCTGTCGCCTTGCGTGGATCTGTATTACATCTGTACACTAGTCTTTAAGAGTTTGTCTTTCTCTCGAAGTCTTTAACTAGTAGTTCGTCAATGTCCTTGCTTGCAACCCATTTGTTATACTCATCTGGCCATCCAAGCCACTTAACAAGGTATTGCACATTTCTCTTTCCTTTTTTTGCCAAGACGACTTTGACCTCATAGCGGTTCTCCTGCGTGTCGCCGTCGTCCACAACTACAGGGCCTGGTAGTGTCTCAGGTTTACCCGCCCGGTGGTTATACGGCTTTAGTCGCGAGGTGTGGAATACTGGGTGGATAGGCAGGTTGCTTGGCAATGTTATGCGGTATGCTTGTGTGCCAACCGCCTCTTCCACTTTAAAGGGTCCAACCCAGCGTGGCGCCAGCTTCCTGCTAGGGACTCGCAATCGAAGGTGCTTTGTTGACAACAACACTTGATCCCCTTCTTTAAACACTTGGGGTCTGTGGTGAGCATTGTAGTATGCTTGTTGGTACTCTGTTGCTATTTTCCAGCTTTGCTCGAGGCCTGTTCTTATGTTTGTCAACTCATGAACCCTTTCCACCGCTTTGGGGACTCTAGCAGCCACGGCGCGCTCGCAATCGAGCCACGGGTGGAACCCATAGCAAGCAAAAAATGGGGACATGTTGATTGTAGGTTGCGTTGAGTTATTGTACGCAAACTCAGCCAGCGGCAGTAGGCTTGCCCAACTGTCTTGCTTGCTGTCAGTGTATGCTCGCAAGTATTGTTCCAGCGTCTGGTTCTGTCTGTCTGTCTGCCCATCTGTTTGGGGGTGGAAGGCGGTGCTTAGCCGTCGTTTCACCTTTGCTGCGAAGCAGAAGTCTGACCAGAATTGAGACATGAAGACACTGCCTCTGTCTGAAACTATGCCTGTCGGGAGACCGAAGAAACGCATCACTTGGTCTACAAACAGGTCTGCTAGCTCAGAAGCAGTAACAGTCTTTGTTGTGGGGATGTACCGAGCCATTTTTGTATATCGGTCAACCACAACCCATATCACATCGTAAACACACCCATTACGCTTGCTTGGGGGCAACCCCGTGATGAAATCCATTGTGAGTTCTTGCCAGGGGCCTTGGGGCTGGGGCAATGCATGCATAACGCCAGGAGGTCGCTGCTTTGGCGTCTTGGACTCTTGACATGCAATGCAGGAGTTGATGTATTCCTTCAAGTCCTGTTCCATATTGAGCCAGTAATAGTATCGTGACAGTAGTTCCAGCGTCTTGGCCCTGCCAAAGTGGCCTGCTAATGGATTGTCATGGTACAGTTTGAATAATTTGGCTTTCAGAGCTGGTTCTGGGGGAACATATATCCGGTTCCTGAATTGAAGTAAGCCTGATGCATCAAATGCCCATTGTGCAAGTGTCTTGCTCGTGCTCTCTTCTCCGTTCGCAGGCTGAGCGCTGCGATTCCGCAGTCAAGTCACCCACGGATCTGCACCACCAACACCAACTTCTGGTCGACACCTATATTGTTCCCCAGGCCTCCTGGCATCCCAAATCCATCAGAATTCATCTCAGCACACTCCCAAGAGCCATTCCCTCCATTTTCAGACCCTCCAGCCTTCTGGTTGTGGAGTGCAGCCCAGGTGCAGTCCTGTTGACTGTTCTGCCCCTCAATTGCAGAATTTTCTGGTCAGATCCTCTGCAAACAGCCTGCAACACCACCATTTGGCCCTCCCAGGCCTCCCCCAGGCCCTGCACCATTGATATTTCATCAGCATCCATCTCAACACACCTCAAGCTATCACCTCCTCCAATTTTGGACCCTCCAGGCCATTATTGAGCTGTGCATCCCAACTGCAAGCCTCCTGCTCCTGACCGGAAATTTTGAAGTTCTTGTGGCTGGACACTGCAAATAAGCGAACCAATCAGGCCTCAGCAACCCCCACAGGCCTCATCAACCTCTCAGGCCTCAGCAGCCCTGTACCCTGACCAGAAAATTAGCCACCTTTCACCACACCATTAGCTCCACCACCAAAACAACCACTACCTGAACCACAACACCTTCAAACAACAATAACTCCACCACCCACCACTGCTTTTTGGCCTGGTTTTCTGCTATCCCTCCAGAACATCAGCCTCTACAACACAACACCAACAAAACAACCAACTCAAGCCTTTTAGCTTGGGTTTCTGCTGTCCCAACTTCAATCTCTCCCCAGAGGTCTACTTGATAGGCCAGTAAGGTGTGAAAGAAGGAAGGCCAAGTAAAACTGAGCACTCTCATTGTAAGTACCTCCCCTACTGGACAGAAAGAGCTAGTTTTGGCATTGTGTACTATGGATCTTCCCAAGGACCCTGGAACCCTGGACCCTGGAAACCTGGACCCTGGATCCCTGGACCCTGGTTTCACACTCTCTGACCCCATGGAGATCCCCAGCTCCCCAGATCAGCTGGCAGCTCCCATGGACTCTGGGCCCCCCAGGCCAAGACTCATCATCAAGCCTAGGTCAACTGTTCCCCTGAAGAGGTCAACAAACAACACCAACCCTTCACCACCTCCCCAGAGGGTGCCACCACTCAGTGGGCCTTTCAGATTCCAGCATCAGACTGCAATCCCTACCACCACCCTCCCTACAGCTCACTCAGCCAAGGAAGCCATCTCCATTGCCAGGAACATGGTTCTCCAAGCCTCCACTCTTGCAGACACCATCCAGGAACAGACCAGACTGCTGGATCTGCTGGAAGTCTTCAGGGACTACACTGAGAACAACAGGGTGAACAAGCATGGTGTCTCTGTTCTGGCCTCTCAAGTGTCCAGTCTGGAGTCTGTGTCCAGGTCTCTTGGATCCAAAGTCAAGCAACTCCAGAAGCCTGCCACTGCCCCT